>NC_051155.1:83178523-83238522 GCF_013339745.2 Dermacentor silvarum | reverse complement strand
ATTGTGGGGAGACTCACGATGCGACGCGAGAGGCCGTTTCGTAGAAAACTTTTAGTAAACCGGTGCATGCCTCTTTAATAAGAAGGAGCCAACATATTATAATCCTCACCACAATTCCTATTCATCGATAGACTTGGCGATGGATCTGCTTCCCTATTCCTGACTTAGAATGGAATGTAATCAAAAAACCCATTCGGAAGTGACCACTTTTCCATTACTCTAAGCCTAAACCTAGTAACGCAAGGTGACTCCCCTCCACGTACCTAGATGGAAACTAGCCTCTGCTGATTGGAAAAGTTTTAAGGAATCGACTTTATATCCCGGGATTTTATCAGCGATTTAGTATAGATGACGCGACAGCGTATTTTACCGATTTTATCATCGAGGCAGCAAAGAAGTTCATTCCACAATCAAGCGGTTGCTCATCCCGAAGACGAGTTCCATGGTGGAATGATGAGTGCAAGGAGGCGCGTAAAAAACAAAATAAAGCGTGGGGCATACTTCGCCGATTCCAAATGCAGAAAAATTTGATGGAATTTAAAAAAACATAAAATCACAAGGAAGGCGAACGCGACGGAGCTAAAAGGGCAAGTGGGAGAAGTCCTGTCCGGCATCAATTCATACACACAGGAGGCAAAAGTATGGAGCGGGGACTAAGGAGGCTTAAGGGACAACAAGTTCATCCGTTGCCGTGGTGGATAAAGAGAGGAAACACGTTGGAAGACCAGGCCAACGCACTTGGTCAACACTTCGAGCATGTGTCTAGCTCAACCACTACTCAGCGAGCTTCCTGAAGTGCAAACAATAGAAGAATGTAAGCCACTAAAACGAAAAATGCAGCCCAAATAACCTTATAATCGTCCTTTTGGCGTTGCCGAACTTAAAGCTGATTGTCAGCATGTCAGAGCTCTGCACCGGGTCCGGATCTAATCATGTACGATATGATTAAGCACTTGCACCCCGACACGCAAATCACACTACTCACACTTTTTAACACTATCTGGGCCGCTGGGTATCTGCCAGCTAAATGGAAAGAAGCTATTGTCATCCCAATTTAAAGCACGGTAATGATACATCATTGGTGACCAGCTACCGGCCTATAGCACTTACGAGCTGCCTTGCAAACTTTTTGAGAAAATGATCAATCGCCGTCTTGTACATTTCTTAGAGTCTAACAAAATGCTTGACCCATTTCAATGTGGCTTTAGGGAAGGCCGATCTACAACCGACCACCTCGTTCGCATCGAAGCAAACATCGTGATGCTTTTGTACACAATCAGTATTCTTGTCTATATTTCTCGATATGGCAAAGGCGTACGATACGACATGGCGGTACGGTATCTTACGAGACCTGTCGCATATGGGCATTCGAGGTAATATGCTTAGCACTATAGAAAGCTACTGTTAACCGTACTTTTCGAGTCAGAATTGGCAACGTATTGTCCGCCCATTTACACAAGAAACTGGTGTACCTAAGGAGGGGTGCTCAGTTGCACACTGTTCATTGTTAAGATGACCTCGCTCCGTGCATCACTACCTCCAGCAATCATCTATTCTGTCTATGTAGACGATGTGCAATTAGGCTTTAAATCCTGTTACCTCGCAGTTTGTGAACGACAGATACAGCAAGGCCTAAACAAAGTGTCTAAATGGGCAGACGAAAACGGATTAATCTTAACCCCCAGAAAAAGTTCCTGTGTCCTTTTCACAAGAAAGCGAGGACTAGTCCCCGACCCAGTATCGAAGTGTCTGGGCAACGAATACCTGTGAACAAGGAGCACAAGTTTTTAGGTATTGTACTTGATGCAAAATTGACCTTCATTCCGCACATCAAATATCTGAAGGCAAAATGCCTAAAAAACAATGAACTTAATGAAAATTCTCTCTCATACAACATGGGGGAAGTGATAGGAAGTGCCTAATTAACCTCTATAAGAGCCTTGTCGATCACGTTTGGATTATGGTGCCATGGTATACCACTCAGCAGCGCCAAAGCGCGCTAAAAATACTGGAATCCCGTCCACCATCTGGGTATCCGATTAGCCACAGGCGCCTTCAGAACAAGCCCTATTGAGAGTCTATACGTAGAATCAAATGAGTGGTCCCTTCACCTACAAAGAACATACACCAGTTTCACATATTTCTTCAAAGTACAGTCTAACCTCGACATCCTTGCTACAAACATCTTAACGATATGGCATTGCTGCACTATTCCAATCGACCCTCAGTGAGAGAGCCTTCTCAATGCGGGTCAGAAAACTTTCGATGAAATGAATGTCCCAATCCTCGAAAATTGCCTGATGGCTCCAGTAGAGCTGTCGCCGCCGTGGCAATGGCAAATCGTTGAATGCGACACATCATTTGTAGATGTAACAAACACGCCCCAGAGGCGCACATACATATGCACTTTCGAGAGCTTCAGTCGAAGTAACCTGCCCAGAGTTTTACACGGATGCGTCGAAATCACAAGCCGGCGTCTCTTACGCGGCTGTTGGCCCATCGTTTCTGAATCTGACGTCTTACATCCTGAAACCAGTATCTTCACGGCAGAGGCCTATGCCTTACTGTCGGCTACTAAACACATCAAGAAAGCAAGCTCCCAAAGGCCATTCTATTCACAGATTCCTTAAGTGTCGTGAAATCTTTGAACTCTCTACGACAAACAGAAAAATGATGTTATAAATAACCTCTATTCATTACTCTGCAATATGTATGCTTCTAATCACACGTTGTAATATGGTGGGTGCTGGGCACAGGTATATAGAGGGTAACGAGTTGCCGACAAAATGGCAACTTCCATAGCAACAAAACCTAGCAATTTTTCCATACCCGTTCCTGCCACAGATTAAAGCATTTCTACGCAAAAAACTCAGAAACTATGGCAACACTTATGGGATGAACAAACATGAACAAACTCCATGTAATTAAGCCCCCTTTTGGGCAACTGGGCATCATTAACAAAGTCACGACACACTGAAGTTCTCTTTTGCCGCCTTAGAATAGGACATACTATGGTACACATCATATATTTTAACTGGTGCTGAACCTCCCTCTGTGGCAGATGTGGGGAAAGGCTGACCGTACTCCACGTCTTACTGGAGTGTCGGGAAGCCGAACAGAGAGAAGGAATACCTTTCCCTGTAGCATACCACTATCATATCCCTCTCATCTACGATGTTTATTGGTGAAGAACCTCTTTTTAACGCCAACGCAGTTCTCATTTCTTGAACGATGTTGTACTACACGGTATTAGCCCAATAAGGTATAGCGCATCCTCTCTCCAGAGGATGCGCTGTGATAGTTATTTTTATAGCACGTGCCTTCGGCCCTGTGGTTCAAGGGCTTGTTTAGGCAATTGTGCTTCTGGCCACTTCTTGCATTGTTATATTTGTAAATAGTATCATTCTCCTCAATGCATTCTGTTTCATAGCACACCTCATTAGCCATTGCCATGATCTATACATGTATGTTTACGCCACTTTACAGCGACTATTTTTAGGCCTCTTTACAGCCACGCCTCATCTATTCTCAGAATTCATCGCTCCACTGAAAGCTCACAAACACTGGCATGGCGCTCTTTGGCCATACTTGGCCCTGGCCATAAAACACCAGTGCATCATCATTCGTCGTTGTCTTCTACGCCTATTTTCTTTAGCATCGAGGCGATGCTTTTGTTCGGAAGGGGGGATATTGCCACCTGTAGGTAGTGGGTCGAGGGCAAGAGTGGGTCGAGCCCAAGAGAAGAAAGAAGACCGCGCGCCCCCTTCTCTGCTCGAGCCAGCCCCGACGGTCGCGTCTTCCGAGAGCCAGCTGCTCTACGGGTTATTAAACCTTCAAGTCCACTTCTAGAGGCTCGTGACAATATATATATATATATATATATATATATATATATATATATATATATATATATATATTGAAGATCATGTGGACGTGGCCTCGGGCGCTCGCATAGCGGGCGCTATGAGGAGGAAGACGACGAGGCAGAATATAGAACAGCCGGCCCGGGAACGGGTGCTGTCTCTGTGTGTCTCCATTAGAATGGCGCAGTCGACGAAAGCCCAGTCATAAGGCACTCCAGCCTTCAGCACCGTGCTGCGGAGGCCTTGCGTCCTCTCGCCGTCCAGGGTCCGTCTGGCGAGGGAACGCCGTCAACGCTTCCCTTGTCATGGATGCCGCACCTGGGACTACCTGGGTCTCCAACGCCCCAAGGCATGCCGTTCACGCTGCTTTGGACATATATAGATCCTCGCCGTCGTTGGTGCCTCCTGCGGCCAGCGAACGCCGTCCACGCTTCCCTTGCCCTGGATCTCTGCCCCACGACATCATCGACAACTAAGCCAGCAAGGGATGCCGTTCACGCTCCCCTGGCCACGGTTACGGCTACAGTGAGTACCGCAGCCACCATCAGTCCTGGCTCAACGGATGCCGTTCATGGTTCCTTGACCACTGGTCCAGCTGGTCCAAGTTCTACGGCCGCTGCCGCCGCCTCAGGATGCGCGTATTACACCCCTAGCTCAACGGGCGACTCAGCCGGCAGCTTGACCGACGTCATGCGAGCCATCTAGTTACTGACACAACGGCTCCAGGGTATGACGAGCGCCTTCGCATCCGTCAGCGGTTGCGTCCTGCCTGGGAACGCCGTCCACGCTTCTTTGCAACCGGCATTCGTGGCCATCCCGATGTTTCACGGCTTTCAAGACAATGTCATTCTTTGGGTTCGTAACATCAATGCCTTGGGTGATCGTCATGCCTGGCTAGACCACACAAGATGGCTGGTTGCAGCGAAACGCCTTTGGGGTGCCGCCAAGGCATTGGAAAACTACGCAGGCATCAAACAGGGTCATGACCTGAATGGAATGCAGCTCTGATGGCTGCTTTCAGCCCGCTTCCTCATGCCTGCGGTGAGTCGGAGAAGCGCAGTTCTGCGCCCGGCCCACCGGAGCACACCCGCTCCGTTCCTGCGGCAGGAGTGCGCAGCAACGCCTCGACAGAGAGGGCCGCAGGCTGCCCCGCCGTATACGCCGGCTCTCCGGGTGTCACCGTCTGCTTCAACCCAGACGGTGGGAAGCGCATGGCGACCGGCGCTCCCGCAGTGACCCACCACCAGGCGGCTAATCCTCAACCTACCCTGTCAGCTCCACCACATCATATAAACACGGAGCAGCCCACCGCTGCTGCTTTGACGTGGCAGTCTACGCGAGCCGAGGTACTTTGGCGGCAACCCAGTGAAGCTCGGGAGCTGCACCACCTCGCCGTTGCAGCTTCACCCGGCATGGTTTTAGTAGTCGGGCTCACAGCCTGCTCCGTGGTAGATCACGCATACGATCCATTTTTTCCACCACGGGTCTCAGTCTCTGCGTCAGCGTCCGATACTACTACACCGTCACTTTTGGGGACCATGACCGCTTTCCATCCGCAGCCGTTGGTGGGGGGGGGGGGGGGGCGCTCTAAAATTCAGCGGTGGCGGAGCGCATGGAGGCTCCGGCTCCTTTAGTGTTTGAGCGGCTGGCACTCCAGCAGCCTGATGTGTCCACGGATCGCGGCGGGCAGAACCGTCCTGACCCGACATATGCTGGAATTTCAACGCGGTCATTGGCCGAATGTGTCGCTGTTAGCCCCGCGCTCAGTGGGGCCTAGCTGGCGGAGGTGGGTGCCTGAGCTCATCGTTATCGAGGACCTGCCTGTGCGCGAAGGACGCACGGGAGGCCTCGGGACGCTCAAGGGACTGTCGCGGGTGGCCAGCACGAGAGACTGCAAGAGGCACGCAAGAGACCGGATGCGCAAGCGACCATCGGATTCAGGGTCGGTGATCCTCCTTCCGCCTTCGGATGAGGACGAGTCATCGGCAGCAGGTGTTGCATCGAGCTCCGCGTGTTCGGGCGCAACGGCGAAGCTTGGTTGGTCGGCTGCGTCACTGAGGGGACGCACGCGACAGCTGAGCAAAGTGGCGTTTCGTTGTCCAGCATCTCGTGCCTTACGTGCGCATCTGCGACGGTGTGATCGTCGGCGAGACCTGCGACCAGCGCGCAACAGTCAGTGCCGCCCGCCAGAGAAGCTGGTTGCGCGCTGGACGGCTTACCATCGACGACCTCACTCCCTGGACGAGTTGCCTGGTTACAAGCGCGCCGGAAACTCGTAGCCCGGCCGAGTGTGAAGATGAAGTAAACTTGGCCTCGGGCGCTCGCATATCGGGCGCTAGGAGGAAGACGACGAGGCAGAATATAGAACAGCCGGCCCACAAACGAGTGCTGTCTCTGTGTGTCTCCTTTACAAAATATATATATTATGACAAAGAAGTCTGGCACGGCTGTGGACGACACGAAGGACGCCGACAGGAAGACACAACTGCGTAGGCTTAGCCAGGCGCACCAGGAACAGCGTCGAGCCCGAGCCCCACTTCAGTAGCGCTGGCAATCCGGCTGCGGAGCTCTCCACGGCGTACTTCTTTTATATATATATATATATATATATATATATATATATATATATATATAATATTGTTAACATCATTATTAATGAAACCCGTTAGGTCCAGAAGCCGTCAGTTTCCAAGCACGTCACTGCCAGATGAAATCACTGGGAGGACCGGCTGATCCAAAAATCAAAGTTCATCGACGCTTTCTGCGCCAACGTGTTATTCCTTCTGGAAGCTTCGGCGTGGGTGATTTGTATGTAGTGTGCATCCCCCATAAAGTCCACTGCGCCGCGCCTACAACGGTCACCGCGGCTTCATTTACTGCGTATTTCACGCCGTGCCTGTTAGTGGCCGGCCAAGGACGGCTGCGAACACGAAGGCGTGGAGGCGCCGCTTTGTCTGCTGCCGTCGTCTGCAGTCTCAAGCATTTCGTAGGCGCGTGCACGTTTGCACTCACTATCTGACGTCACTGGCTGAGGCGCCTGACCAGCGCCTGACGGGAGCTGAACAATAATTAAAGTGGTGACCACGCAACAGTGAAATTTAGTTACAGCCAGACGAACATAAATCAACTACGGCTATAAGCCCAATACCACCCACAGTGCTGTGAAAACCAAATATTTTTTTGACGCTGTGCACTCGCCGGTCAGAATTTGTCGCACTTCCAGAAAAATACACGCGCGTTTCTTGCTATCAGAGCTCTGTATCAGTCTTGTCGAGATTAACTGCGCCGATTAGAAATTTTTAAGCTCCATAGAGCCTGATACCCTCATTTTTGTTGGCAAGGCCAGAAGACGGCCTCTACAAGCTATTAAAAACCTAAACAACGTTTTAAAGCAAAAAAGTTGCGATAATACCCGACCTTTTACAGCACAGCGAAAGCTTGCGATGCGCGTCTTTGAGCACATAAAACCCCTGTCGCCCCCTGGCGACCACTGTACAAACTCGAGAGGTCCGGCGCTCGTTTGGCCACCTCACCTATTCTACCACCGTGGGCTCGTAGTCGCAAAATTTACATTTCGTAATTGCTTCTGCGGTTGTCAACTATCGTTATGTCTTTATCATGCCGGTCTCTATCACTTGCTGTCTGAGCCCGAACGTCATCAAATCAGGCAGCACAACTACGTAAGAAAAGTTGTGTGAACACGAGCCCAGGAGTACAACTAAATCAGAAAACTTGCCGCAACTTGCCGTACCAGCCACGTAACGCTTCAGATCTTCGGCGAGCTGGTGGTCCCGGGCGAAGCCACTTTTCGTGACGACCACAGCTGCAGGAAACTGCTGGATGTCTTCTGGAGGCATTCCCAGCACAGATACCTCTTCCACGGCTTCGTGATCCATAAGACAATGTTCAATATCCGACGGAGGAAATTTCCTCGACTGGCACTCTAGCAGTGTCTTCAGTCGGCCGCACAAAAACAGCCTGCCGTCGTTGTCATAGTAGCCAAGGTCACCTGCAAGGACATTTAGTTGAGCGTTATAGCATCGCCGCCACAATCATGTACTTCCTGAAGCCACATCACAAGGACAACCTTCGTGTTTTACGCATATGTTGCATCAGCGACAGTCTTGATACAATTGGTCACCGAAGACGAAATCGTGCAATTCTACTCTTAATTGACACTGTATCACCTGCCTCATCACATAGTGCTTCGTAGATTACGTTCCCAAGGGCTACGAGACGGGCACTTTGTGCGAGGCACGCCATGTGAGTGTGTCTGCTATATCAGTTTCTTGCCTTTCAGGATAAATTTCATGCGTGAGACCGTAAGTTGCAGCAAGAAATGCATTGCAAGAAGCGCGAAGCTGGACGGGACAAGAGGCGAGCAGACGATACACGTGCAGACTGAAACTTTTAATAAATAAGCTAATTTACAGGAAACATAAAAGTGATAAACCGTAATAGACAGCAAGGAACCAATATCAGGGAAAAATAAAAATACTAAGCACAGGTAAATCCAATAAAATATTTTCAGTAAGTTGTTTCCGTTCCGCCGAAAAAAAGTTGTCAGCGCTAGTCTTCTCTGCACTTCTCATGTCATTCTTAAGATTTGCGCATCCTGCCATTATTTAAAATTTTGTCGTGGCTGGCAGGGATGGCTTTCGAGACAAAGAGAGAAAAAAGTTCCTTTTTGCTCCAAGTATGGTGCACCAAGACACAGGAGTCACGAGAAGTACACAGGGTACTCAACGCGATGTCGGTACATGCTTCCGGCTGCATAGGCGTCGTTACCATTGCGGCTTCTGAAGCGCAGCGAAGCTCTCAGGCGACGCACCCGCTACAGCACAAGAGCACGTCAAATATTACAGTTGCCGGATCGTGTGAGTGCTTTTAACGCCAAAGCTCATGCCAGCGAAGGCTTCGTTACTCTTGTCAGGGAGTGTTCTATACTGCAGTTCTGCCAGCATTCCATGGATGCTCTGGACGAAGTGCGACTGCAGTTTTGTCTCGATATGAAGACAACCACGTTTTCTGAAACTATGGGTGGATATAAAGTTGAAGTAGTTAGATTGCTGTTGTGATAGGCCAACGATCAATACCACAAGTCGTAGTAGCTGGCAGGCTGAAGTGGCGCTGAGGTGACTTGGCTCTTTTTGGGATAACCTGTACACAATGATTCTGAAAGACCGCAGCGAGAGCGCCACAGCACGATGTGTCACTCTGAGCGCTAATATGCTGCCAGTGGCATAAAAGGGCTGAAACTTTCGTGAAGCCCGCTCCAAGGCTCGGTTACAATGTTCCACGTCACTGACAGTCTTCACTGCACCAACGAAGCTGCCACGACTTCTTGATCAGTTGTGCTCCCGACAACAACGCTGGGCTGAAGATATTCGATGCGAGTGTGTTTTTCAGTCCAACGCTCCTAGTCATGGGAAGTGAGCGACGCCATTCCGCACGACATAATAGCTGGCTTGCACAGCCTTGCCAAGCCTTGCGGCTGAATCACTGGTTGGTAGGGGTCACCAAGAACAACCTAATAAATTGTGAAATAGAAAAATTAACATTTGTTGTTTGTGTACAGCAAAAATATATACAATAAAAGTTTTCAAGCATTTTACATCTCACATAAGTTTTCTAGTTTCAGTGTTTGTCCCCCCTCACGTAGTCGCGCTTCAATCATGCACCACTAACTGATATCTCGGGCAATAGGTTTTGGCGTGCCTTTCGTTCCAAGCTTTGCGACCTATTTAGATGGACCTTGGTTCTCATCCAAAAACCTGAAACGTGATTTCGTCGGTGGAAGTGGACACGTTGCGCCCGACGGAATGATCAAGTAAATTTTGCGGCCCGCAGGTAGCAAATCACTACGCCAATGACGCAAACGGCAAGGAGGTAACGCAAGCTGCTCGCGGGGCCGGACCGGCGATGACCTCGGAGACCTGACGGAAGGCTGGGGGCGGGCGGCGACATTGACCCCACAAGGGCTCTTTGTCCAGCCAGTTTCTGTTTCAAGGAGCCTGCCAAGGGGCACTAATTGTTCGCGTAGCTCCTGCATCAGCTCCGCTATTCAAAATGTGATCGTTGGGATAGGTAGTATGGAATACGGGCCCCAAAATACTCATTTGCAGTATCCACTTATTGTTGATAATTAGAAAATTATTTACCGTAACTTCGCTAATTATCCCCGCAAGTGCGGATATTTCCCTGTATCCAGAAGCTACCAAACCGTACACTAGAATGGCAAAACATAACGTTACCGTGATTTACATTTTTCTAATTTTAAAAATTTGGTGCAGCTAAAAATACCTTTTATTTACGATTTAATGCAGTATGAGGTATAGAAATCTACAACCGCTGCAAAAAGCGGAATCAGAAGCAGTTTTCTGCGCAGCGTTTGCATACTGTTCACTACAACTATTCTCTTACCGGTATGAATCCAACCATGTTCATCGATAAGTTCGTCCGCAGCCTCCGGATCTCCAAAGTAACCAGTCGCTGCGAACGGTGTGTAGAAGATAACCTCCCCGCATTCCAGAGGCCCCAGTATCTTGCCAGTGTCTGTGTCGATTACCTGGTAGATAGATGATCAAGCGATGGGTCATAAAACTTAAGCAGCAAGTATTTAACCAGCCAATGGAAAGACCAACGACTGAGTAGGTGTTTCAAAACATTTCCCACGCCCCCATGTTTGGCTAAGGATTGATATCGTCATTAAACTTTTCCGCCCAATTCGAATTTTTGCCGCCGGCGTTGCGAAGGATGTAACATTGACGGTGTTGCTTCATGTGCACGGGAGTAAGGCACGGAGCATTTGATTACGTGGGGAGAGAGGATGGGGAGGGAGGGCTCTTTAGCTGAAACCAGGTGAGCTATTCTGTAAAAGTCCACCTAGTGGACATGTCTGCTTCGTCTGCTGTTGACGTTCTGATTGACTGGACTGGTGTGTGCTTTAGCAGGAGCCAGTCGCCACAGCCAACCAGCATTTCAGCAGCAGACGAAATGGAGATGTCCACTAGGTGGACTCTTACAGAATACCTCCCCAGGATAGGTTTTCTTGGACTATGGTTAAATAGTCCATCAATACTACTCCATACTACTACTCCATATGAATACCAAGAGATATGAACTGGACACTGGACACACCGTACTCACGCAAACACACTAGAGCAGACCCACAACTATAACCATATCATCTCGCCGAGAGCAATGGCTCGCAGAAATGGCATTTGTTAAGCGTAATACGCAAATAATAAGGCAACATTGCATCTAGAATTTAATGCTAATATCTAAGCCTAAGCTTCCGTTGACAATTCTAATCGAAATCAGCTAGTGCGTACATCGTCTCCCCCATGCTTGTGCTGGGCCGCACATCTACAGCATTCACTCAGGCACGTAGGCAGTCTTGGCGTGCAACTGAAGAGGTTGAAAGCAGTACGTGTGTGGTCACTCCAGAGGCGCGATAACGTAAAATGATTCCAAACTGTTCTGATTCCAATTTCTGCAATCAGCCTCCACGATTTTTCAAAACATTTTCGGGCAACTCCCAAATTCGCCTGTCTGTCACGCGACGTCACGAAAACAGCGATAGCTCCCCATCTGATATAACGTGTACACACTGATTATACATGATTGAACCACACAAAAGAAAAATAATCATTCCTCATTCGGCGCCTTTTCACCATTAGCCTTCTGCTATTGGTCCAATGGTTTCTGGCTACGCCCACTTCTCCTGTCTTTCATGCGACCTCAAAAAACCGCGAAAACTCACCACGTCAAATTGGCGTGTAGGCGAAAAAAATGCATTAATATGCCGAACAAAACTGAACTTTTTTCTGAGTAGCCCCACACTGCCCCGTTTCGAAAGGAATAGAGGATGGCTGCCCGCTGATCGTTCAGGCCCTCGCTACTCGCACCTACTGGCGCGCATGTATTTATTTGCGCATGATAAACCTTTTTGTGTGGCAGTAAAATTTTATCGAGCCCTTTCGGCATGCATTCGACATCGCTCTGCCAATTTGTCCTTGTTGAGGATCCGTTTTAGCCGCATTCTTATCCTTCCGTTGCACGCCGCCGCGATTTTCGACCAGCCACAGCAAGCTAAGTAAGGCGAAGCGGACCAATCGGGGAAGCGGGCACCACCCTTTTCATGAGGTTATCTATTTTCACTGTGCTGGCTCGGCCCCATCGACACCCTCTCAACTAGAGCGTGCTCCTCGCCTCTTGTCAGTCTAGATAAGAAAAACCACTGAGTGTTGACAATGTTATTGGTTTTGAAAGCGAATAAAGGTGACCTCCTATAAACGAGGAGAGTGTTTGATTGGGTTGTTCAGACAACGCTGCAGGTCACCGCCCCGTGCTTGCGTCGGTGGTTACTTAAATTTGACGTCAGGAGTTTGGAATCATTTTAGGTTATAGCGCCCCAGGTTACATATAGAGGTAATAATATTTGCTTATAGAAATAAATAAATTATACAAAATCAACAAAATTGATGCAGCTCCAGCGCCCATGCAGAAACCTATGTAAAGCGAAGCATTCGGAAAGCGATAATTAAATCTTATACAACTAAGCAGTCTGTGGCAGGCGCAGGCAGTTTCTAAACACTGCTTTTACTTCAGGGGCGTGATCTTGTATGTGTTCCAAAGTGGAACGGAGGCGGTCCGTTCTTTACGTCACGAACTAGGCGGTCCGCATTGTTCGCGAGAACGAGAGGAAGCAAACAGCCAAGGAGCGAAATGGAAGCATGCGTCGCGCTTTTGACGTCTTCTTGGGGACCGTATAATACATTTAGAAACGTTTCTAACATGTTGAGAAATATGTTAGAAATTAAAACAAATTATTGCAGTTAATGTCTTTGTAATGGCGCTTGGTGGTTTCGCAGTTTTGCGAAACGTTTAGTGGTGGCCCTAGCCACTACCCCGTTTCAAGCAATGCTTTTATGCATGTCTCCGCCACTATTGAAATTCAAACGGCGCGACATTGAAGCGGTTGGTTCAGTCGAGCCGTTGCGTGCGGAGACCAGGGGCGCGATCTTGTACGCGTTCCAAAATGGAACGGAGGCAGTCCGTTCCATCGAGCCGCACACGATTGGTCACTTTGAACCGTGACGATCAAATTGACCAATCGTGTGCGGCTCGATGGAACGGACCACCTCCGTTCCATTTTGAAACGCGTACAAGATCGCGCCCCAACGCACCTCTGGAAACTTCCGGAGCCGAAGAATCGCAGCGCGCACAACACCTTCCTTTCTGTGGAAAGGCCACTGGCTCAATGGCATCCAATGATAGGGTCAAGCTCGTCACACAAGCTACGCACTGCTCGTTTGGACAGGCGAAAATGCTGCCGGAACTACTGGAACTGCGATGGAGGTTCGTGGGTGGTGGTGGTGGTGCACGAGCCCGAGTGCACGGCGGCAACGCGAAGGAAGAACCAGCGTTTGGGGGGGGGGGAACGTGTATTCCACAGCAAAGTGTCCGGCCGGGCTGCGCCCAGAGAACTCTTCCTCTTTCATGCTGAGCGCCCGTTTTTAAAATCTCGGTCGCGCTCAGTCAAACAATCCTACAAAAACGCATACATTCTTTTGACTGTCTGCTTTGACCCGCCCCTACGGAAGCAAGACTCAATTCGTCAAACCCCGCAAGCGTCTTTCCGTCACTCGCTACTGGTTAATTGTCATCCGTCATGCCCACTTAAGCAAACAGTAACCGGTTGGTGGCCCTCTGCAGCAAAATGGGTTAAAAAAGCCGTACCCAGCGGAATGTCTTTCTCCGTAAATGAAGAAGTCGCCGCCGCGGCTCATTTCCACGAAACACACTTTCCACGCGTGACTTGTCATTTCTCTTCCTAATGGCTCGAGGGGCGCTGCCACGGCTTTCAACATAATTTCCATGACAGCCCCCGTGTACATTCCTGATACTCGGCTCCACTGCAGCGGCATCCAGTATGGAGACAGCAAAGAAAAGCATGGCGAACCGTAGCAAACGACCCAACCTATACGATCTCACTGACTGAACTCTCCTGCAGTCAACTCTTCAAGTGCATCTTCTACCTCGGGTCGTCGTCTCTACGCGACTGCAGCAGCCGCACAGGCCACACGAAAAGGCACGGCAGAGAAAGCGAACGCCACTTTCTCCACCTGTTGAGAGTTCCGAATTGGATGGAACTGGATACGAAAGAGGCTGACTGTCCCGAGCCCTTACGTTTTAATCCGATCCAAGCCGTCTGGTAGCCGTTCTAATCCGTTCTATCGGATCGAACTGACTCGGCATCCATTCTGATGCGTTCGTCCGATAGCAGACAACGTGGAATGATCGACAGCAGCAAGACGTCATGGCTCACGTCACAATTAACGTCATGGCGATCGTTAAGGCTCACATTGACCAATCATGTGCGGCTCGGTGGAGCGGACCGCCTCCATTTTATTTTGGAACGCGCACAAGATTGCGCCCCAGATGCCCGTGGTTGCACCTGTACCCGCCCGTATCTACAGTTCCGATTATCGTCGATCAAGGCCGTATCAAGCACATTGCTCTGCGTCTTCATCAAGTTTCTGGGCCAAGTGACCATGTGACTTGGGCAGGCTGCTACCAGGGGCTTATACGCAGCCCACCGCAAAGGCAAAACCAAGCTCCGCTAAGCATTCTTCGCAGTCGGTGGCAGGCGCTGGCAGTGTCTAACAACTGCTTTACTTCAGGTACAAACTGTATTACTCTGCTTATTCTTATTATCACTCTTGCTTGCCACCGACTGCTGCCTTTTGATATTTATTTTTTTAGTTTGCAATCTCTAGCGAAGCGTCTTGTTGGAAATGTCGTTAAGACACTAATTTCCGATGGAAAATTTATAACTTGCACGAACTATAATGCTTGTTTCCATTTTGGCAACAATTGTACTGGTGTCACGGAGCAAACCATTAAAACGAAAGGATCTGAAAAGCGCGAACAATGGGAATGCCTGGAATATCAGGCTATGGTGAGAGCACAGCAATCTTTGCTTACCCCTGAATCATACTCAGTCAGATTGAACTGACAAAATTGAAACCTTGCTTTCACTTGAGGATGTCCGTAAGGTTGACGAGCTTCTACGTTTAAAGAACATTGTTGACGATCTACAGAAATCTGTACAGTCTATCGAATCTTCGATGGGCTTTCTGTCAAAAAAATGTGATGAAGTCCATGCTGTTACCGCTGCGCATGAAGCCACTATTACAAAGTAAGAGTCTACAGCACAGACACTTGAAACTACAGTGTCCCAGCAGTCGGAACAGCTGCTCCTGTTTCGAAATGACATGAATGATATCGAGCAATATAGTACTGGTAGAATGCCCAATCTTGGGATTCACGGACTACCGGTTCGTCGTGATGAAAAAAAAAAGTTCAGACAGTTCTACATGACCTGGCTAAGAAACTGCACATTGACCTCAAGGATTCAGCCATTGAGGATGTTCATCGACTTCCGGGTAAGCGAGAGAAGGTACCGGTTGTACTTGTTATATTCAATTCTGTGGCAATGAAGGAAAAGTGCATCAAAAAGCCGAGGTAACATAAGATCTCTAGTAAACCAGAATGTCATTACTCACAGTTTTCTAAATGATTATCTAACTAGCCCCAATAAGAAGTTATTTTGGGCTGCCCGTCAGAAAGGGAGAGAAAATGCCAACAAGTTCATATGGGTAAAACAAGGAAATATTTTTGCTAGGAAATCCGAGGGGTCTTCACTTGTCCGCATAAGCAGTCACGCTGACTTGAACAAGCTTGTCTTAATATGGTTTCATCTTTTTATGAGTGCATCAGTTCTGCCCAGTTTTCTGGTCTGTGCCCTTATGGTAGTGATGCGTCTGCTGAGCATTTTGCGAATGAATGTACGAAGCATCCGAAAGCATTGGAATGAGTGCGTAACAGTTATATATAGCACACTAAATCCACTAATAACGTATTTGTACTCACGGAAACTAACGCTCCAGCGGAAATTGTATTGCTTTTTAGAATGCATAATTTTAACTCATTTGCAATTTCGCGCAACGCATGTAGGGGTGCCGGAATTACAGTCCACGTGCGTAAAGACTGGGCAGTGTCAACCTTGAATTTTAGGTTCGCCTCACCTTGAAGCCTTGAAGCTGTGTTAACCTGATACGGACGTAGTTTTGCTGAATGTATATAGGCCCCCCTATGAAAACGCATATCTATTTTTAAAAGAACTTGACTCCTCATTGCGTACTCTCCAATCCGTGCGTCTGGTTTTAAGTGGATATTTTAGCTGATATACTTTATCTCTAATGCGCCCCGCTGTAACTGAATACCTTAATATCATGTCAAGCTAGAGTATTCAACGCACAGTACATGCCTTTACGTGCAAAGAACATTTTGCTGATAATCTACTAGCGTCGTGTATCGATCATGTCAATGTTAGATTGCCACGCGCGCAAATCCTTTCAGCTGTCATCAAGAAAAGCTTTCGGACCACTACTTAATATGTTGTCATATTTTATTTCCTGGCCATCGCACATTTCCGTCAATATATCAAAAGTTAGTCGTTCTAGATATCCCGAAATTTGATGGCCTTGAGGTCAGATATGACTGGGACAGTTTTCTTGCTGATGGCACGACAACTAATGTTTACGATACATTTGTTGAAGTATTCAAGAGGTTGAAAACAGCCGCTCAAAAACAATAATTGTAAAACTACAGACTTAGCAGGAGGAAATTCCCTCCCCCTGACCCAAAATTAAAGAGGGCTCCGTCGGTCACGTTTAGGCTCTTGCAGACGAGATCGTAACTGAAGAGCGCTCAATCAGATAGATTCCAACTTCCCGCAATCGCGTTCAATGTGGGCACGATTACTGCTCTTTTGATCACATGCTCTGGCTTTGCCCATTAAACGCGGGCTCTGATCTTCTAAAGTCCAAGTGGGACGACCTACTGCAAAGCACGGACTTTACGCATCAGCGACAGGCCGTCCAGAGGGCCCGCGGCGTCGCCGAGAGCCACCACCTCCCGGTTGCGTCATGGGTGGAGCCATCAATATGATTGGGGAGCCTTCGGTTCCCCCAGTCTTTTTCCTCAGGACCTTTCAATAAAGTTCTTGTCAACTGTAATGTAAAACTACGCAGACCAGGAAATAAGTGGTTATCGACTGAAATTCTTCAGGCCATTAAAGAGGATGCCCTTTGGTCACGTTGTTAGCGATTTCCCAATAATACATGCCTCGAATACGCTTACAGAACTATGTGGAACAAGATAATGACAATGATGCGGTCGGCGAAGCGTCATTACTGCAACAAATCTTTTATGAGAACAAGCAATGTCCCAGGAAAACTTGGTCTTCAATGAATGTTTTCTTAGGGTGAAATTCTAATATGACAGTAGGAGAAATACTCCATCAAAATTTTGGAGATCTAAAAACTGCGGTGCACAATTTCAATGCACCCTTTTCGAAAACCTCGCTACTCACTCAGCCCTTTAAACCAGGCGCTCTTGATTGCATCAACAGTAGCTTCCAATCAGCATTCTTGCCTATGATCACTGCTGAAGACCTTTATCGTATTTTATTAAGTTTTAAGCCCAACAAATAAGACACCCGGCATAGACAACATACATATGCAAGGCATCCAACGGAATTTTCTTGCGCGGAAAGATGTTCTTATATAACTGCTTAATAGTCTCATTGACCACGGCATCATGCCTGATAACCTTAAGGCAGCCATAGTTAAACCACTGCACAAAGGTGGCTGTTTAAAAAATATCGAGAACTACAGACCAATTTATATTTTGCCGGCAATTAGCCGTATTTTAGAAAAACACATACTATTGGTTATGAAAAGTTTCCTTGACATGAGCAATATGTTATATAAAGCGCAATATGGTTATAGCTCCCGAAGGAGTACCACAACGCTGTTGAAAGGCTTCTGTGAGATTATTTACACAGCCTTAGAAAGTAATGAGTTGGAACGTTTTCTTCTCCTGGACGCAATCAAGGCTTTTGACTGTGCATGCCATCAGTTACTGCTGAAAAAATTAGCACTGTTAGGATTTCGTGGTCGCTTTTTGACACTATTTCATTTCTTTCTAATCGTACTCAAATTGTTTCCGCCAAGAATTACTCTAGCAACAGCGTAACTTTGAAGTCTGGAGTTTCGCAAGGCTCGGTACTCTCCCCTCTTTTATTTGACAATGACAATGATGTTTATTTGCATCAGTACATGACGCATCAGTACATGACATTAATGTATTCTATATATTATTGAGTTGAGCTCTGTAATAAATAGGTGCTATACATTTCAATACGCGGATGATACCGTTATTCTTGCTACTGACTCTGTACATAAGAATGCAATTGGAACGCTTCAAACTGATTCTGTATGAGTTATGGATTGGTTTCACAACACCCCAATATCGATTAAGAAATCAAAAACAAAACTAGTTTGTTTTCGAAATCCGCATAAAAAGGTTGACGATACCACATCTTGTATTCTGCACAATTCGTAATGCAGTAATTGTTGTTGTAGCAAACTAGCTTACTCAAGAACTATTAAGTACTTAGGTCTTACCTTTGAGCAAGATATGACCTGGAATAGCCATATTTCCTTTATATGCTACAAGCTCCATGGTATACGTCATGCGTTTTATGTAACTTGAGTTTTTTAATCTCATATCCTATCCGTGAACTTATTGCGAATGCGCTCATTTATAGCACACTCAGATGTGGCATCACTATCTTGTATAATTGTTCTCTATCCTGGCGCAATAAAATTAACTGCCTCTTGAAGGCTATACTTCGACGTGACGCATACAGTGTTCACCTTTCCCAGAGTTCAAACCTGTTTTCTAGCACAGACCTGCCGTCATTTGCTGCTCCCTTTTTGCATAACGCTGTACGTAATCATTACTGGGATAGCGCCTTTTCAATTCAGCATGTGCCTGCTAAAATGTCTCGGTTGAATCGCCGCTTTTCTGTTGCGAGATGTTATACGAGGTAGACAATTTTACAATGACTTAATATATACCAAGAATTTTTACCTCGCTGCCTGATTTCCTATTTTCTCTGTCTTCAAACCGTGAATTGGTTCAGTACTTTCATGTAAACTTTTCCGAAGTGCCCATACAACCTGTTTAACGTTTACCTGCGTAGTCACACTATCTACTAGTTTATCTGTGTAGTATGAGCACTTTAACCAAGACAGTGTAAGAGGGGTTGAATATGAATATGCAGAAGACAAAAATAATGTTCAATAGCCTGGCAATAGAACACGAATTCACGATCGCCAGTCAGCCTCTAGAGTCTGTAAAGGAGTACGTTTATCAATGTCAATTACTCACAGGCAACCCTGATCATCAGAAAGAAATTTACAGAAGAATAAAATTGGGTTGGAGTGCATACGGCAGACATTGCCAAGTCCTAACTGGGAACTTATCATTGTCGTTGAAAAGAAAAGCGTACAATAATTGCATTCTACCGGTGCTAACATATAGGGAAAAAATCACCGCATATCCACGACGTGATTGATGATGAGTGGGCGAAGCACCGGAGGATCATTCGTGTAAACCAGAGCTACGGACGAGAGAGAAAGCGAGCGCGCGTTGGGAACGAACGCTCTTGTGCACCGCAGCGCCCCTAGCTACGGATGAGAGAGAGAGAGACAGAGAGAGTGCGCGTCGGGAACGAGAGAGAAAGAGAAACACCGCATTTCCACCAATGAATGATTATGAGTGGGCGAAGCACCGGGGATAATTCGTGTAAACCAGAGCTACGGACGAGAGAGAAAGCGAGCGCGCGTTGGGAACGAACGCCCTTGTGCACCGCAGAGCCCCTAGCTACGGACGAGAGAGAGAGAGACAGAGAGAGTGCGCGTCGGGAACGAGAGAGAAAGAGAAACACCGCATATCCACCAATGAATGATTATGAGTGGGCGAAGCACCGGGGATAATTCGGGCAGAACGCCGGAGGCGTTCTCCGGAAGCCGGCAGCTGGCTTCCGGAACCGGAAGTTGAACCAGAAGCGGAAGCGGAAGCCGGCTTCCGGTTCCGCTTCCGGAGCTACGGACTACGAGGGACAAGGCTCGGCCCTAAGGTGCTTCGCCCCAAAAACTTGGAGGTTAACAAAGAATCTCGACAACAAGTTAAGGACCGCACAAAGAGCTATGGAACGAAAAATGTTAGGCCTAACGTGAAGAGTCGGGAAGAGAGCGTTGTGGATCAGAAAACGTACGGGAATAGCCGATATTCTAGTTGTCATAAAGCGGGAAAAATGGAGCGTGGCACGCCATGTAATGCGTAGAATGGATAACCGGTGGACCATTAGAGTTACAGATTGGATACCAAGAGAAGGAAGTCGAGGACCGCAGAAAACTAGGTGGGCTGATAAAGTTAGGAAATTTGCAGGCGCAAGTTGGAATCAGCTAACGCAAAACAGAGGTAATTGGAGATCACAGGGAGAGGCCTTCGTCCTGAAGTGGACATAAGTATACGCTGATGGTGATGATGATGTAGCATACGCTTTCATGCAATCACTTTTTTCTTTTACCCTCTGTACTTCTTGTTGCTTAGGGTTTTTGTTTTAGAAACTGCATATGCTCCTTTTTTTTACTGCTGGCTGCCGCGTACGGTCCGACAAGTCTCCCCTTGACTTGCACCCACCCACCAAAATAATCTGTACATCTTAAGGCGAAATAATAATAATAATAACAATAACAATAATAATAATAATAATAATAATAATAATAATAATAATATAATAATAATAATAATAATTATTATTATTATTATTATGTGCTATTATTATAATTTTGTTTATTTTCATCTCATGCAATGTTTATGCACCGCACATATCACAAATATATTAATTTGCATTGTATATGTTTTAGTTGAGGATGCACAGTGTGATACCACGGCGAAACTATGTCATAAAAACGTAGGCTGTGTATGATGTTTAACGAGTGAAATACGGTGAGGAGAGGTCTACACAGAAATAAGTACGACACGAATGTAAATATATTTAACGCTTCTACACCCATTCCTCCACGGTGCTGCATACCCATTCTGGGCAGTTGTGCAAGAATCGGGTACATGCCAATTATTCAAAAATAACTAAATAAGAATTTCAAAAACGTTTATTGAATATCGCATACTATCTCATTAAGTGGTGTGTATTTTATAGAGATATTTAGAGGTGTACTTTTCGGCGAACGGTAGATATACATGTTTTATGTCCTGATATACTCATTGATTCATTCATTCAATGCAATGAAACGACATTATAGAGATAAAAAAAGGAGGCGGGCCCTCGTCGGTATCCTGCCAATTTTTATTGCGATAGCAATTATATGGACACTCAAAAGCAGATTTCTGCCATCGGCGTCGCCGTCGCCGTCGCCGTGAGGTTCCGTATGACGTCAATGGAGATGAAATCGACGCCGCGCGCCGAACGCTGTATGTGCGAGTGAAAGAGCGCGAGGGGCGCGCGCTTTTACGGGGAATGAACGCACGGCGGAGAACAAACGCGCGTTCTGCGCCGTGCTCCCTTAAGGGCTGCAGAAGTAGGCGTCTCTTTCCTCCTTTACAATCACCATATATGTAGAGCAAACGCGCCTTCTTCCGACGCGCGAGAGGCCGTGGGGGAGGGGGGGGAGGCGACGTTTAGCTGCGGCACCAAGTGCCTATTTATATCAGAGGCTCCGGCAACAGTCACCAACGCCGCACGCATTTTGAGCGAACGCGGACAAAACGCCGACGGCGTCGATAAAAGTTCTGCGTGTTGCCGGTGCTGCTGCATGTCCAAGTTTATACAGCTGATAAAGCTAATATCATTACTCCGTATAGCTCTCTACAAATTTGCTATCGCAATTGATGCTTCGCCTTTCAGGTGAAACTGCGACAACTTTTTTTATCTCCGTTCTGCCTTTGTAATACACAGCGTACTCTGTATATGCTGTATCAGCTGTAAGATTTAGATTTTCACTAATGTAAGAGTTCTCAGCCGCCTTTTCGTAACACATATGGTGCATAGAGGCTCTGATCCTAGGTCAAATATTCCAGTGCTGTGCATCGAACAAAAGTAACCACAAAAAAGAAGATTGGAAACCTACGTTGGGCACAGGTTATATACCTTCATCTTAGTTGAAGGAACAGGGAAGCCCTGGTTCGTACCGGACACCTCTCCGCTAGGTGGAACTGCGAGAAACCCTCCAGCCTTAGTCAGGCCGTAACCACTGCGAAGCTCGTCTAGTTTGAAGGTGTTGACGAGCTCTTCGGCCAGCGCTGAAGGTGTGGATGTCCCGATGACCAATAGCTTTCTCAGGCACTTTTTCAGCGTGATTGCCAAGTCTTCAGAAGCTTTCATGGCGTTCAGTATTCTCCTCAGTTTTGAAGGAAAGGCGTACATAGTCACTGCCTGGAAGAAATATAAAAATGCACTGCCGTACTTCTGCGAAGATACTTTATGGGATTCATGAAATCATGCCATTAGAGATAATTAAAGCGGTCACATTTTCTATTTTGCGACGTCATATTTGTGTCGGCGAACATCAGCGAGTGTACGACAGCTAATGATTAGGTTTTTTTATTTAACTTAATGCGCTATTATTCTTTAAGGTAACTACTTCATTCTAAAACCCTAGGTAAGGAACATCACGTTTTCAGCATTATTCGTACAGGAATAATGCGAAATTGACAGGGTGTTTATGTCATATTAATTTCCGTATGAATAACACAAGAACTTGTGGCAGGAACCATCGCAGATGAATGTCGACGCCAGTTATGACACTGCCGCGTATCTCTCTGCCGTTCCGCGATTGACGGCGAAACTGATGCTTTTAAATTGGTTAGCCAAGACTCTTTTAGTAAAGAATCGGTGAGAACATCCAATAAGTTCTTATTTTTTTAGGTTCCACTTGCCGGAACCTCGGTCTGATTATTAGAAACGTCTCGTGGGAGACTCTGGAAAAATTATGACCACCTGGAGTTCTCTGACACCGCTTGACCAGCTACCCGTGGCATTATACGCGAATAATGGGCAGAAAATTCCTAGAGTCGACTTATTCAAATTATTAGGCCTGCTCATAGATGCGAGGGGCTGTAATACCAGAAGAATTACCCACGTTAAAGCCAAGACGGAGAACATGTTGAGGTTAATCGCTAGGGTGTCCAACCGAAAGAAGGGGTTAGGTGAGGACAACCTCCTTGGGATTTACCATGCGTTTCTGATGAGCCATATTAACCATGTGGCGTAAGCTCTAGTATGGACCAAAACGGAAAAGACCAAGTTAAATAACCTCATGCGCAAGAGCATCAAGAAAGTGCTAGGTTTGCCGATTGCCACGAGCTCCGACACGCTAGATCAACTCGGAATGCACAATAACATAGACGAGATCATAGAGGCGCAGGTCACTGCCAGGTGGTCAGGCTGTCGTCGACCAAGGCTGGCAGGCGAATACTCAACGAGATTGGCATTGCTCCTAGGATAATGGAGGAACGGCGGATAACACTGACACGGGAAACGAGAGAGACCTACATGGCGGGGCCCTTCCAGCGAAATGTACATCCACATCATAACGAGAGTAGACGCAAAGCCCGTGCACGAGCCATCTTGAAGAGAGTTAGGGATAACATAGACTCTTTGCTCTTTGTCGATGCGGCGCAATATGCAACAGGAGAATGTTCGCGTTGTCGGTTATAGACGGGCGGGGAGTGCTTCGCTCATCCGCCTCGGTAAGGGCGGCCACCCCAGTTATAGCAGAGCAAATCGCAGTTGCGCTGGCCTTGTGGGACCCAGAGCATTTCTACATTTACACCGACTCGAGAGACGCAACCAGAGCATTCGAATCGGGTAACCTCGCACGAGAGGCGGCCTCTATTCTAGAGAAGAGGGCTTGCCCCGGTTCTCATTATATTACGTGGTTCCCCGCACACATGGGGACGATCGTTCTCGAGGGCGTCCCAAACCTCAACGAGGTGGCCCACGACCGTGCGTGAGAACTCACGGCCACGACGGTCTGGAGGCTCCGGAGGGGCAGGAAGGGACTCAGCAGAACGCTCCACTTCTCAGATTTAATGAAATTACTAAACATTACCAACTTTGCAGGAGAGTTTATCCTCTTCCTCACCCGAAGCTCAGCAGAGGTCAGTCAGCTACTCTTAAAATGTTGCAGACGTGATCTTTCGCGTCGCGGGGCTTCCTTAGTAGGATATACTCAGACGTGGACCATGGTTGTCCCGACTGTAATGAAACCTTTTGCTCTATGGCTCACATGGTCTGGCGACGTCCCGCATTACCTAACGACCTACTCTCCAGCGAAGCCGAACGGGAGGAGGCCATCAGAAGCACGGTACTCCAAAAGCAAGTCCAGGCTATCCAGACGGCCCAGGAAAGGGCGGAGCGTCACGGCGTTCTGTCCTCTACGTGGGCGCGGCCAGCGGTTACAACGGCCTCCCGTTAGGGTGACAGTAGCTCCTCAGGATCAAATAAAGTTCGTTGTCTGTCTTTCTGGAGTTCTGTAACGTGCATCCAATGCACAGCATACGGGCGTTTTTGCATTTCACCCCCATCAAAATGCGGTCGATCCCCGTGACCTAGTGAACAGCAGCTCAACGCGACAGCCTTATTATGTTTATACCCAGAGCGATAACTTGATCGAAGTAAGAATACGATGGCGAAATTCATGCACATCCTCATCTGAGAGTTGTCTAAGTATGCGGAAAGAGAAAGCGCCTTGTCTTGTCGTCTTCTCTCTTCGTTTTCGTCTTTCGTGCGCTAACACAGTAGTCAAGATGCAAGTATAGCAACTAGCGCAGCTGTTCATTTTGCTACAATATGCGTAAGCATTGTACCACTTGTTGATCTCCACGCGGCCCGGTGTCATCATCAATGTTATGAAACTTTACACGACCAGTATAAACCCTTATCAATCCTTATCGGTTGTTATCAACGTTACTGGACACGATGCAACCCTTAGCAACCCTTATCAGTTGTATGCCTAATCGGATTCGATCCGAGCCTTAACAACCCTTATCTGTCCTTATCAACCTTATCGGACATGTGTTTATCAGCTTTTTTGTCAATTTTTCTGTACTAGTTTGAACATGTTTGTTCGTTATGTTTGATCATCTATTATGTTCGAAATAAAATCCTATGACTAATTGATTGATTGATTCGAGACTTATCAACTCTTATCGGTACTTATCAACCTTTTTCGACTCAATCCGACCCTTATCAACACTTATAGGTCCTTATCAACCTTATAAGAATTGATCCGATAATTATAAGCCCTTATTGCTCCTCAGAACCTTATCCATGCGCGTCAAACTGTTATCAACCGTGATGAGACTCATATAACCCCTCATCAATCCTTATCATCCTTGTCAACTCATTGACTGCATATCTGTGCGCGTTGCGTGACGTGAAGCACATGAGTCCTCAGGGGTCGAGCGGATTTCCGAAGGTGAAGGAACGCCCCAAAGAACAGGCTTTAGGTGCACCGCGGCC
Organism: Dermacentor silvarum; assembly: GCF_013339745.2. Lineage (NCBI taxonomy): Eukaryota > Metazoa > Arthropoda > Arachnida > Ixodida > Ixodidae > Dermacentor > Dermacentor silvarum. The sequence goes on along the minus strand of NC_051155.1, from coordinate 83,213,190 downwards.
ACCTACATGCATCGAGAATATGGTGGGTTTGGCGTTAAATTTTCGCAAAATAAGAATGAATGAATAAATGAATGTATGAACGAATGAACGAACGAACGAATACTTTATTCAAGAGGAAAATGGGAATGGATCATATAGGAATTTTCCTGATCTCTAAAATGCCCGAGCTCTACATGTGATCCAAGAAATGGCTTTTATTTCACCATCACGACATCTTTGAGCAAAGCCTACGTAAAAACTGTTCTGCTTTGATATTTGTTTTGTATCATCGGTACAACACATTACAATTTGTTCAGATTAGAGCACTGGACGGGCTCGGGCTCGGCCCGGAACCGCAGCGATGGCCTAGCGGTAGAGCATCCGCCTCGTATGCGGGAAGTACCGAGTTCAAATCCCGGTGCCGCCGGGAACCCATCGGTTTTTCCAATGGGTAGAGATGTCCCATGGCCTGGTGCTCAGCTGTCGTGGGGGTCCACATCTCGAAAGAGGGCCCAATAGAGATTTCAGTTCTTGTCTCTGGGCGCCTCTTGTCCAACCACAGACGGTCTTGTAGACGAGCATCCGCCGCGGCTGTGGGAGGCAAGTGCTGCCGCCGGGTACCTACCGGTAAAATAGGTACAAGCGCACTCTCGGCCTGGTGCTCGGCCATTATGGGACCTCAACGCTTCGAAAGGGGTGTTTGACCTCAACCCGAAGGTGCCCCCACCTCAATAGGTGCTTGGGGCGCCACATGCGAAATGACCGCCATGGGAGCGGTCAAGACATCACTTTTTCCGTGCTCACGTTGGTTTCGACGGGAATTCAGGGCGCAGGCTCCTTCCTCAAGCGTATCACCCCTGAAGGAAGCCGAACGCCAGGCAAGGGCACACTTGTACCCATTTGAACCAGTGGGTGCCCGGCGGCGGTGGGAATCGAACCCGGCCGGGCCCACGGGCCGGGCCGGGTAGGGCAGTTTTTCACGGGCTCGGGTTTTTTGACGCGGGCCCGGGCTGGGCTCGGGTTTTTCGACGCGGGCACGGGCTGGGCTCGGGTTTTTCGACGCGGGCACGGGCCGGGCTCGGACTTTCTGGTGGTGCGATGTAACGTGCAACAAGTTATCCTCGCGCGTGTCGACTCTGAAAAACATGTCTTTTTCAGTCTTGGGCCGGTGTCGAGCCGGTGTCGAGCCGGGCTCGGGCCGGGCTCGGGCCTAAGGTAAAGAGGTGGCGGGTCGGGCCGGGCGGGTAACGTAGATTATTTCCCGGGCAAGGGCCGGGCCCGGGTTCTGCCATAAAACTTTTGGTCGGGCTCGGGCGGGCAGCCCAACGTAAAAACGGGCCCGGGCCGGGCCCGGTCTGAAAAAATCGGCCCGTGCAGTGCTCTAGTTCAGATATATTCACCTGCTGCAAACGTGGGTGTTAAGCCCAGTGGGTAAGACACTCGGCTTCTGAGCGTGGGTGCGTAAGTTCGAAACTCACCACTGCCAATCTTATCCTTTCGAATTTATTTTGTTTTATGCATTAATTTCGTTATAGCGATTGGTCTTACGTGGTAGACGGCCGGACAGATGGGTTTCCTCATTGGGTAGGCATAGAAATGGTTACGCATTTAAAATATGGCACTAAACTACTACATGCGCAATATCCAATGAACCACACCACGCGCACGCCGATGGTACGTGAGCCTTACCGTGGTCTTGGTGACATCACGCCTCGCGCGTCTTATGTTGTTTTCGCCAACCAACTAGGCTAACCTGTTTGTTCTCCCGCACACATGGGCTCCCTTTTACGCTATTATAGTGCTTGTACATTTGACACCCTCTCTATATTATCGTGCAGAACGTCGTCCGTCCAACCATGTGAAGTGCGTTAAGTAGACAAAGAAAGTTACCGATTTGAAGCGCATAAATTTATCAGAACGCATATGGTTCATGCACATTAAGCAATCTGCAATCGCAAAATTGAATTCTGGGGGAACTCCGTTTTATACAGCACTTGAAACACTGTGGAGGCTATTTATTTTGCAGTGGCTGCGTTCAGACACAACAAATATGTCGGTGTTTTTTCCAGCAATTAATGCGCAACAGTTCTAAATGCGTAAGCATTTCTATGCCTACTCAACGCGGAAACACGTCCGTCCGACCACCACGTAAGACCATCGCTTTCAAGATAGGGCCCTCAGCAGTGACCGAATTCACCTTCTTGCTGCCTCCCAGTCCAACGTGAACTGAGCGGCAAGAACACAGCGCACACGAAGCTATCAGCACTCGGCACCCATCACAGATAGCTTTCAAGATAGGGCCCGCGCGGCCGCTCCATGTGTAGCCGCCGCCGGAATATGGTTGAGCACGGCTCACAATGGTTCAACATGGATGGATAAGGCGCTAAAGAGCGATAACGTCTTATAATGATCAGAACGTCAACTTTGTTTCCCCTCTCACCGCATACCTGGTCGCCGCCGGCACGCCGATCCCCTCCTCATGCTTCTACTGCACCCTCCTCCTCTGGTTACCTTCTCGCGCTCTCTTGGCTCCGTCCGTCTTTTATCCCCCGCTGCAATTTGCACGCGCTCTTTCATCATTCGCTGAGCTCGCACGCTCGGTTACGCCGAGGGACACCGACGCTCAACGCAGGAACTGGCGCGGAAGAGCTGCGCTCGAAAATTCAGTGGCGAGTTAGCGGTATATGGGAGAGAAAGGTCCCGGATACATAATTAACACAGCATTCACCACATTGCAAGGCAACTGACGCTGGTCTGGAGCAGCACCATCAGTTGCACTACACACACACACACACACACACACACACACATATATATATATATATATATATATATATATATATAAGGTTGAACCACTCCATGCTCAAGCATTTCGCTTACTTGGTTTTCAATAACACGGCGCTCCACGGGTGATACACGATAAGGCCTCTGGCGCAGTGGTGCGTGGGTGCCGGTGTCGATCTCGTGACGTACAGTCGAGGTGCGGCCTAGTGGGGCGTGTTGACAGTCGAACGTAGATTGGTATTTCCGTAGAAGGCTGAGAAGCTGCGAACGCTGTGTAGGGCTCAAGAGGGCATCTACTGAACTATGGAAAACGTCTTGCGTAGGCTGGGAACAAGGCAAGCTATAAGTCAACGAGTTCACGTCTGAACAGGTGTTGTCAAGAGGTGCGTTACTGAGTGTTGTCAAGAGATGGTTACTGAGTCGGCAGACTGAAGACATCCAAGGCACTCGCCACGACGTAAGACGAGGGGCGTGGCCTTAGCGTTGGAAACGAGCAGTTGCGTGCAGCCACCGCTGACAGAAGTAGTTTAATGATTTGAAAATGTAGAGAGGTCGGCCGGAAAATGGAGCATCTGGCCTGCTACTCTACGTAAGGGAAGGGGAAGAGGGGAAGAAAGAGGGTCACAATGGGGGAAGATAATGGGAGGAACTAGGTGAAAGGACACATTGCATAAATATTATCACAACCGTGAGTCCAGGCCCGTACGTGTCGCCTAAGAAACGTGAAAAAGCTCGCATTGCCTCTATCGTCTGCCAACTCTGTGGCCATGCGCCTGGCAAGAGGTCCTCCGACAGTGGTCTATTGTATAGATGCCTCAAGGTGGCTGACAGTGTCAGTATTTCACACGCATACTCAGGGCACACGACGAACACATGGTCTATAGTCTATATGACACCACAGACTGAACAGTCCGGGGAGTCTGTCCGTCCAATTATGTGCAAATATTTGCGCCTGAAAGCGACGCCTAATCACAGTCTGTGTATCAGGCATGTGTGAGGGCGTGGAATTCCACGCAGAACGGACGAACGGACAGGACGAGCGTCTGGCTGGGCCCAGTATGTTTTCGTAGCACTCCTCATTAATTTCGACAGGAGACATGTGATGTCCGTTCTAGAGAACGGCACTACAGTTTGCAGGCCATTGCTGAGGGCATGCTTTGCTTCAGCATCGGCCATCTCATTACCAATGAGCCCACAATGTCCCGGGATCCATTGGAACATTATGCGGTGGTGTTTTTCTTGAGCGCATGAAAGTAGCTCGGTGATCTGCATTGCCAGAACCTGATATGCGGTGTGGCGCAGGAAGCATCCCAAATTTGCAGCGCGGGTTTTGAGTCCGCGAAAATGCATCATTCTTGAGGTCTTTCCCCGCAGATATGGCGAATCGCTTCCCGTATAGCCACAAGCTCTGCAGCGGCCGATGTTGAATTATGATCTAGAATGAAACCTCGAGTCATCTGCTGGGCTGGTATCACCACAGCTGCTGTGGATGCCTTTGGTGACGCGAACCCGTCTGTGTAAACATGAACATAGGTCTGGTATTCTGACCAGATGTATGCCAGAGTAAGTTGTTGTAGCCCGCTAAAGGGAACCAATGTTTTTTTTTTAATATGCCGGGGACGTGCACGCATACCGAAGGTCGAATCATCACCCACGGTGGTTTGACGGGGTGATATGGAAGAGCATAGCCTGGGGTAGATAGCAGCGGAGTACACTTGTAAAACTGCTGTCCGGCCGCTCATGTAGAACTGATGTCAATGGATGGCAATGGTGTCGTGTAAGTAAGCGTAGATATACTCGAAGTGGTTCGTGGGACAGGTATACCGATAATGGGCCTACGCGGGCTTCCTCAACTTGCCTTTATTGGAGGCACGCCGTGGCAAACCGAGGCATATTTTGAGTGCCTGCGCTTGAAGGCTCTCTATTGTCCGTAAGCAGGAAATACTCAAGTTTTAGAGTATCGGGAGGCTGTATGAATGTAGCCACAAATAGAGACTGATAAAGTCGTAGTAAGGAGCCTTCCGTGGGGCCCCATTTCATGCCTGCTACGAAGCGAAGAACATGGTAAAACAGACTAAGTTTTTGCTTCAACATATTTACATGCCTTGACAACGACAAACCGCGGTCAATTATAATGCCCAAGAATCTGTGGTGGGAGAGATAAGGTATTATAACACCGTTAATGGAGATCGGATAGCGGCAGACGGATTTTTGCGTGAATCCAACCACAGCACATTTCTCAGCAGCTAAGAGCAAACCATGACGCCGTATGTATCGTGAAGTAGATGACACAGCACGTAGTAATCTCGCACGTAGTTGTGGGCGTGTTGTAGCAGAATACCAGATGCAGATGTCATCTGCATATGCACTGATGTGGATGAGAGCTGGAAGTTCGCTCACCAGGCCAATCAGTTCCACATTCAATAATGTTGGGCTGAGAACTCTTCCATGAGGAACTCCATGGCATACCTGATGACGATTAGTCTCTCCTCAGACGTGGACATGTAAACGAAACGGCCGCGGAGGTAACTCACAATCCACAGATGGAGCCGGCCGCCAATGCCCAAGTCATCTAGGGCATCGACAATGGCTTCATGAAGGATGTTGTCGTAGGCGCCTTTGATGTCTAACAAAACAGCGGCAACAAGTCGGCGTCGACGTTTTTCATGCTCCACGGTCGTAACGAGGTCAATGACGCTGTCAATCGAAGAACTACTCCGCCGAAAGCCGGTTATCATGTTCGGATAAAGATCATTTCTCTCCAGAAACCATTCGAGCCTCGCCAGGACCATTCGTTCCATAACTTTTCCAACACAGCTGGCTTATGCAACTGGCTGGTATGAGGTAAGCTCATAAGGTGTCTTTCCAGGTTTCAAGAGAGCCGCTGACAGTTAGGACATGCGAAGGGAAGGGAACATCTTCGGCGAACAAAAATGTCCGATGGAACAAATAGGGCAGTAGTGTGAGTGGCGAAAGTAGAGCAGGCATGCGCAATCACCGAAGAGTGCGGAGGGATCGTAGTGTCTTCTGCAACGACCAGTTTGTTGTCGAGATCGTCAAGCTCATGTGAACAGGTATCGGGAAGCGGAGCAAATTCAACTTCGGTGCGAGAACAGTCAATGACGGCCTGATGATCGGAAAGGAAGTCCCACTCCAAGATGACGTCGTATGAACAGGATGAGATGATGACGAACTCGACTGTATACGTGTATCCTTGAATGACGATGGGTGCTGTACATGTGGCAACAGGTGTAATGCACTGGGAACTTGCTCTCCGGAGTGACAGTGCAGATAAGGGCGTCATTACTTTTCGAAGCTTGCGGCAAAGTTCTTCCGTAACTATTGAAACGGTGGCGCCTGTGTCGAGTAACGCCAGTGTGACGACACCTTCAACAGATACATTGATTACGTTCGTCGGAAGACACCGAGGCCTTGTGTGGTTCGACTGGAACGCAGTTCTCGCCTCTTGAACTGCGGTAGCTAGTTTCCCTGCTCCGATGGGGCCGGACGCCGCTGCATGGGAGAAAGTGAGCGCCGACGAGGGGATGGCGAGCGACGATCACGGGCAGAAGGAATGACGTTGCACGTAGACAGCAAGTGCGAATCATTCGGTGGCGAGAAGGACGAAGCTTGCGAAACGTAGGAGTAGACAGGAAGGTGATGACCTTGAAACCATAAGCGATGGTGACAGTGCCGTGCCACGCGACCAGGGATACCACAGAAGAAGCACACGGGGCGATTGTCGGGTGTACGCCTGGGTCCCGTGCTAGCTGGTGATCTGGTGGTGTACACTGGAGGGATTGGACGTGGTGGTGCAGCAAACGGTGGTGCTGATAAAGTCGATGGAGGTGGCCGTGCTGCAACCTCGGCGTAGCTGAGAGGTACAGGCAATGGTGGCGATGCACGAGGGGACTGTATAGCTTTGGACACTTGTTCCTGGAGCATTTGACGCAACGGAGGAGCCAAGGACGGCGTGGGTCCGTGGACGGTGGTGAGTAGGGATAGCTGGCGGACGACTCGGAGCGTACGAATTTCTTGATTTCGCCGAGCCGTTGTTTGTCACAGCGGCTAAACATGCAATTGAAGTATCGGGGATAGAAGAACGTGAATTGAGCAGACGTTGCCGCCTGAGTTCGTCATAGCTCTGACCATAGCCTCCTATATTTGTCATGCCCGCCGAGTGGCGAGCAGAGCAAGGCGCTCCGCCCGTACCTTCTAGTTCATGCGCTCGCCACCACGCTGCGCTGCCGCCCCATACCCAGAGCAGAGTGACAAAGTTCAGCGACGTCGACCACGGTCCGCGGGCTTTTCGAGAGGAGCATTTGGAAGGCGTCGTCTTCGATTCCCTTCATTACGTGACTGATCTTGTCAGACTCAGTCGTCGATGGATTGACGCGCTTGCAAAGGTCCACAACATCTTCTATGTACTTGGTGAAGTTTTCACCGGGTTGCAGGGAACAGCTGCGCAAGCGCTCTTCGGCACGGAGCTTCAGCACCGCAGGGCGACCGAACACTTGCGTAATGCGCGCCTTGAAATCTGACCAGGTGCTGGGGTCGGATTCGTGGTTGTGGTACCACACGCTGGCGACACCCGTGAGATAGAAGTTGGCGTAGCTGAGCTTCGCAGCATCTTCCCATTTATTGTGGGCACTCACCCGCTCGCATAACGAGAGCCAATCTTCTACGTCGTATTCGTCGGAGCCGCTGAAGATGGGAGGATCGCGTTGACGCATTGAGCCAGGACAAATCAATGTTAGCGATGCCGGAGGTGTTGTTTGGCTGGCGTGGTCAGGCATGATGGCCGGCAGTGTCCGATTGCGTAATTCCAGGGTTGGGTAAGTAGTACCCAGCACCTCCACCAAATATGCAATGCGGTGTATTGACAACTCAGAAACGCGACCGTCTCACTCGAGCGTCAGACACCGAGAGCGCGAGCCCACCTTCGTAGGCGGGCCGATGATGATAGTGCGTCCATAGGGCGTGCCAGTCTTCTTCGCTACAATATATATATCATATCATAAGAAGCCAACAATGACACCAAGGACAACATAAGGGAAATTACTTTTACTTACTAATTGAAATAAAGAAATTATAAAAAATGGAAATGAAAACGGATGAAAAAACTGTCCGCAGGTGGGGAATGAACCCAGGTGTTGGTATTACGCGTGCGATGCTCTCACCATTGAGCTTCCGCGGAGCCGTTTTCCCATGCACTTTCTGAGGTGTTAGCCAGCGCCACCGCTCACAAACCTAGGGGCGGATATGGAACATCCTTTCTGCCGCAGGCGTCACGAGCACGTGATCTTTTTGGGTGATGGCAACTGGTAAATAATCCCACATATGCTACCTGAAGGCATCAATGTTGCCGGGTTCGAGCCCTCGTTATGTAATGAACGAGAAGAAAGGGGACCGAGGGGCCCGATTTTTATTATTCATATCATAAGAAGCCAACAAACAATGACACCCGGACAGTTGTTTTTTCATCCGTTTTCATTTCCATTAATTTATAATTTCTTTAATTCAATGAGTAAGTACAAGTCATTTCCCCTATGTTGTTGTTGTCCTTGGTGCCATTGTTTGTTGGCTTCTTATGATATGATTATTAAAAATTGGACCCCAGAAAGTGGATACCCCAGAAAGTGGATGGGAAAACGGCTCCGCGGTAGCTCAATGGTGAGAGCATCGCACTCGTAATGCGAAGACGTGCGTTTGTTCCCCACCTGTGGACAGTTATTTTTTCATCAGTTGGATTGCCATTTATTTATAATTTCTTTAACTCAATTAGTAAGTACAAGTAATTTCCCCTATGTGTCCTTGGTGTCATTGTTTGATGGCTTCGCATCATATGATGAATAAAAATCGGCCCCTCGGTTCCCTGTCTTCTCGTGCATATATAAAGTCACGTTCCAGGAAAACAGGCGACCTTTAGTTAAAAGTGGAGCTCGAGTATCTGACCGCCAACTGAGCACACGAAAAAAAATTGGGAGGACGCTTACGCTTAGCCTTTAAAAGTGGAACGCGATAGCGTTATCGGGCTCCGTTTGCATCACATTTTAACACGAAAGTGTTTTATTCCGGGGTCCACCAAGACTTCACTGACGTATTTCCGTCACGGAAATACGTCATGGAACATAATACAAAGAAAGAAACCAGAAGAAAAAGTTCCACAACCATGCAAAATTTGGGAATCGAACCCACGACCTCTCGGTCCGCGACGATAGATCGCCGAGCGTTTAACCCATTGCGCCACAAACGCATTTGCAGAGAGCTACACAGACGCGCCTTATATATCTAACTCTCCTCCGTGTACCCGCGCTCTTGCTCGGGCGGTGCCGCCGCCTACGAGCAGAAAGAGAAGTACTGCATTATGACACTAACGCGCACCGACAGTGAACGCTTCGGTGGTCTCAGCTCTACGACGCCTCGATGCCAGCATTCGAAGGGACGCTGGCATCAAGAAGCACTACCAACGCCACCTAGGTGGCGTTGGTAGTGGCGTTCACCGTACTCAGCACAGCGGAGCGCGGCCTCCGCAATTAGGTCTGAAAATGTTTCTGAAGTTGATCGCGGAGGCTGCAATTACGACGCGCTGTACGCGCTGATTTGACTCGGTGACGATTCAGTTACGTGCTTTGTCTTGCGCGTTGTATTAGTGTGTCAGTTACGTGCTTCGTCTTTCGCGTTGTGCTAGCGTGTGCAGCGTAGTGCAGCTTCCATATGCACGACGGTTGCTCATGGTCATCGACGTTGGTAGTCGTGATGGAGGAGACGTGCCACCAGGCGTCAGCGTGGGTGCATCAACGCCTAAGGGCGCTTTAGCCACAAAACACCAATAGACATTATATATCAATGTGCAATAAACATTACACTACTTCTGTGAAGACACGTTTCACTTTCGTGTTCTATACCGATTCCTATATAAGAGGGATCAACCACATTTTTCTTTAGAGTAGGCTTCACTGCAACACACAACGTGGGAAAGCAAGCTGGCAATGACGAAGCTTACACTGATCCCTTTTAATTCGGCTTCGCTTTCAAAGACAAATGCATTGCTGGGAAGACATTTTTACAGGAGCAATGTAAGCCGTCTTAAATGAAAATTTGCACCCTAGGACCTTTTTTTATTGCTTTGTTAATAGTTTGCTGTTGCCCCGAGGCACGCGCGTGTCTAAAATTTAGAAAGGCTCTGTTTTCAACGTCGCCCTCAATGTTGTCTAGAACTAAAAATACAGCAAAACACCATCAGATTTGGAGGACGCTTAAGCTTCGCCTTTAAGACTGGAACGCGATAGCATTCAAAGATCCCTGGCTGCGTATCAGGCTTTCTTTCTTGTATATTCAAATTACAATCCGGCACTATCGCCGCCTGTAGGTTGTGGTTAAGTCGTATTTTACTATTTTTTTGACGGATTTTACTTTGAGAAATTCAAATTTTGTTCACCAACGCATTGCGCCACGTGGAAGGCCTGTGAGGTCGGGGTCGTTAGTGATGATGTGGTTCGGCATGATTATTAGCGCCAGACGCCGATGCTTAACGCCGACGTCGAAGTCGACGCCGACGCCGGATTTTCTGCGACACGGGGCCCTTAACGCTCTCGCGTTAAAAGGCCAAGCGCCCGCGCGTGGATCGGAGGGTCTTCGTCTGATTCTACAGCGGAGCCCATCAAAGCAGGTGCTGGCGCATGGCGTATGGACTGGTGTGCGTCTTCATCTGCTTTCAAAATATGCGGCGCCTGTTGCAAGGTGTGGCATTATTCTCTACCCCCGGAAGAGCATCGACTCGATACTAAAACGAGCTCACATACTACAGGGGAACGTAGAAGTACACGTGCAAAGACACATGTACACAAAATCGCTTGCTGACGCGCAGTCATAGAACGCAGGATAAGGTCACTGAGGCTATAAATGATTGTCTACGACATAAATAAATTAAACAAATAAGATCCAGATGGTCCAAGAACTAAAGTGGTTATGGAGTGTGGTATGGTTTCAGCCGCACAACGTCCACAATCTCGGATAGTGTCTTTCGATGTCGAGTTGGTTGGCTTCCGTCACGAAGAACATCGTAATTGACGTCACTCACTCGCCGCAGCACTTCGTAAGGTTCGAATTACCGGCTGCGAAGTTTCTCGCATAAGCCTATGCAGCGGAGAGGAGTCCAGACCAGAGCCCGATCTCCTAGTTGGTACTCGACTTGTCAATGGCGGAAATTGTAGTGCCGTGTGGCAATGCACTGGTGTTTCTTTATGCTCGGTACGCTGGATACAGAACTCAGCGTCTTGGTCAAGATTATCAAGGCATGGAAGCATTGCTTCGAGCATGGTTTGGACTTCACAACCCTAAACAAGGCAGAACGGCGTGAAGCGTGTGGTCTTTGCGGAGCGCTGTTTCACGCAAACGTTAAGTATGGAAGTACTTCATCCCACGTTTTGTGCTGTACGTCAACGAACACAGACAGCATGTCAGTCATCTTTTTCTTGAGCCGTTCGGTCAGGTCATTTGTCTACCGGTGATAGGTAGTCATTTTTCAATGTGTCGTATAACTTCATTGGAAAATTTCTTCAATGAGCCGTGCCGTAAATGCAGTTCCTCGGTCGGTAATGGCGCACGTTAGGCGCAGTACGCAGTACAACGTTGCGTACATAAAAGTACGCTAACTCGGAAGCAGTGCCTAGGGGCAGAGCTTTTGCTTCAGCATAGCGCGGTAAATAATCTGTGGCAATGATGACCGAGGAAACAGGCCCAAGAGATCCATTCCGACTTGGTCAAGTGGTCTTCGATGTGGGTCAATGGGTTTCAGTAATCCCGCAGGTTTCACAGCTGGTGACTTCCGGCGCTGGCACTCACAACAGGCTTGGCCGTACCGTTTAACACAAGTAGATATTTTCAGCCAATAGTACGATTTTCGCACTCTAGCAAGGGTTCTGGTGTAGCCTAGGTGGCCAGAAGGAGACTCGTCGTAGCAAGCGAACAGGATTTCTACATGAACCTCTGCTGGCACGAGCAAAAGGTAGGTCTTGTTGCTGGCAACAGAGTTGTTGTTACACATTCCGCCTTGTAGCTGCAGTGAACAAAAGGACGAGAGCCCGCGAGCTGTTCGCCGGTGCAGAGAGGCGTTGCGGCCTTCCAGATGTCCTATAATAGGCCGTAATTACTCATCTGCGCGGTCCTGATGGGACGAATCTGTCACGCTTACAGCCCCAAGGAAAGCGCTGTCGTTCTCAATGTCTTCATCAGCAGGTTCAACAGGCGCGCACGACAACGTGTCGGCGTCTTCGTGTGTTTGCCGGGGCCCTTACACGGTGGTTACGTCCCATTCTTGCAGGCACTTAGGCTCCACTGTGCCAGTCGTCGAGCTGGATCCCTTCAATTTGGGAACCAGCACAAGCGTGCACAACCAGCACACGACCTTGAATAGGCGGCCGTAAAGGTAAGGCTGAAACTTTGCAAGGGCCCATAAGACGGCCAGGTACTTCTATTCCCTAGTGGTGTAGTTGGAATCTGAGCGCAGTAGAGTGCGACTTGCGAAAGCGATAACTAGTTCGACGCCCTCCTGCCGTTGTACGAGTACCGCGTCCATATCAGTGTTACAAGTCTCTGTTTGAATTTCAGTCTCGGCGTGTTCGTCAAAGTGTCCAAAAACGGTCGGCGAAGGCAGGCGGTGTCGAAGTTCGGTGAAAGCTGACTATTTTTCAGCGCTCTAAATAAACGGCATATCATCTCTTGTGACACAAGTACGTGGTTAAGCAGTCTTTGAAAAATTACTCATGAAGCGCCGATAGTACGCGCACAGACCCAGGAAGCGTCGGACACTTTTCTTATCGGTAGGGGTTGAAAAAGTGACCACAGCGGCACGGCCACCTTCCAAGCTCACGGCATGACCTAGAAACTTCAGTTCTTGGTAGCGGAAGTGGCATTTCTGTGACTGTAGTGTAAGGTTCTCCGATCAGATTGCCGCAAGTATTTGACGTTGTCGGAGGAAATGCTCGGAAAAGCTGGCAGAAAAACCAAACACATCATCTGGTAGACGAGGCTAATTTACCACTAAAGGTCGGCCAGCATAGTGTCCATCATCCGTTGGAAAATTGCTCGAGCAGAGGAAAGACCGTGCGGAAGCACCGGGAACTCGTAAAGACTTTACGGATTGAGAAAGGCAGTTTTTTTACGGTCCCGCTCGTCTACCTCAATCTGTCAATGACCGCTTTGTAAATCAAGGGATGAAAAATACTTAATTCGTCGTAGCCAGTCGAGAGGGGCATCCATGCGCGGAAGCGGGTAAACGTCTTTTTTTGTGACGTTGTTGAGCTTTCGGTAATCAACACAATAGCGAAGAGCGCCATCCTTCTTCTTAACGAGTACGACCTGTGATAACCACGGACTGCTTGAAGGATGGATAACACCATCGTCAGTCATTTCTTTCACTTGTCCTTTAATTGCCTCGCGTTCTTCCTGCGAGACACGATAGGGCTGCTGGTGGATAGGACGTGCATCATCGTAGGTGATTATTCTGTGTTGCGTGATTGGCGTTTCACTAATCACGCTTTGAATTTAGATAACAGTAGCTGCTGCGCCTTCTTTTCCTCCTCCAGCAGCTCGTTATTGATGTCAATGCCTGCGAGCGAGGCTTCATTGGTGTCGGTTTCTTCAGATGCGAAACACTCAATGACCTCCTCCAAGGCTTCAGCGTAGGCGATGACAGTGCCACAAAAAAGGTGTCGATACTCATTGGTAAAGCTTGTAAGCAATACCTCAGCCCGGCCATCCCGAAGGCTAACGATGCCTCGTGCCGTACAAATTTCTAGGGGCAGCCTAAAGAAAATCTTGCCTTCCACTAGGGCTTCACCGTTGCGCGCCCCTTTAGATATCACCTGAAGCATAACGCTGGAAGGGGGCGGTATCGTCACGCTGTCGTCAGAAATGCGAAGACTGGCTCTAAGGCGACAGGCATCATCTTGTAGCGTAGCTTTCCTCGCAGAGAAAGTGATGTAACGCTTCTCGGGGTCGATGATGGCACCAGATTCTCGGTGAAAATCCATGCCCAGGGTTAAATCACGGGAACATTCACGCAGAACAATGCCGCCAGCGAGAAACGTGTAATTTCGGTTTAGTTTCCTAGCAGTGGTAACACCAAGTGGTGCGACAACGTGTCCGCCAGTTGTACGAACTTTATTCCCAGTCCAAGGCATAATACCTTTCTTGAGAAGCCTCACCAATTTCCCGCTAATAATCGAGTAAACAGCGCCAGTGTTTACTAGCGTAATGTCACTTCTACCACTGACGAGCACAGGTATGTTCATTAAAAACTTGTCTCCATGCCGTGGTACACGCGTCGTCAAATCTCTGGACACAGGCGTCGTTCAATCTCCGTCAGGTCAAAGTCGCGTCAATTGGAGGTCGTCAGCACGTCGCGTATCAGCAACCTCGCCTCGAAAGGTCGCTGATGTCAGTTTTTCAGGTCAGGGCTCGGCGACCATGCCTGCCGCTTCCTCGATGTACCTGCACGACTTGGATAGGGTTGCCGCGGTGATGGCGATCGCGACTGGCGTCTTGGTGGCCAGCGCTGCTGGGCGATGAACTGTTCAATTTCGGGCACCCTCTGCCCCTAGGTGAATTGGCAGCAAAACCCTGCAGTCCAAGTTGGTGGTAGTGGCACTCTTGGTATACGTGCCCCACCTCACCACAATGGTAACAAACCGGTCGTCGGTCTAGCAAGCGTCAAATGTCCGAATGACGTATCACATGGCGGTTGTCTGGGAAGTAACGAACTGCCTTTGCCGAGTGTAGCGCAACGCGGGGGTAACGGGATCTAGCAGTGCTGATGCAGGGATGGAGCAATATGTCACACATTGGAAATAGCTCGCCGCGGGTGGTGGTGATGCCGATGTAGGGAAACTGCGCGGTAACGCATCGTGCGCCTAAATTCACTTGCCTGGAGTGCTTGTTAAGATACCCCGAGTGCACGCTTCACATCGTCATGCGCGATGTCGGCGATGTAGTTGACGGTAGGCTGCTGCCCCCAGTGCAGCTGCTGGCAACTTGTCGCGGACTACCAAACGTATTATCTCGCGGAGGACTTCGATGTCCCTCACGAAAGCTCCCAGTCCGACGGTTCTCGAAGCATCATTTACTTGCCGGTCATACTAGTTCGAACACTGCTGCAGCGCCTTTTCCATAGCAACGGCTTCCGTGAGGAACTCCGTGACCATCTTCGGCGGACTATGAACGAGCCCACCGAACAGCTGTTCTTTGACACCGCGCATCAAATGACGGAGCTTCTTGTCTTCCCGCATTCTAGGATCTGCTCGCCTGAATAGACGTGTCATGTCTTCTACGTACATAGCAACACATTTATTGGGCTTCTGAGCACGCGATTAGAGGGTCCGTTCTGCTCGTTCTCGGCTCCAGTAGGTCGCCAAGAGTCGCCGACTTAACTGACGCCATGACGTCAGGGCCTCTTCGTGGTTCTGGAACCAGGTGTGAGCACCGTTGTCGAGGCTGGAATACACGTTCCTTAATTTCGTTTTGTCTTCCCACTCGTTGAAAGCTGCTACCGCTCAAAGTCGACCACGTCTTCCACTTCTTCAAAAAGGTCGCCGGGGAAGGAACTTGGCACTCATGCATTCTGCAGCCTGTAGTGAGTTGGTACTGTGAGCTCCATAAATTCCAACGCAGCCATTGTCCTCCCAGATGAGGGAACAATCTCCACGGCTAGTTCCAGAATGCTCCGGCTGGCACGGTGCACTGGTATAAGCTCAGGTCGGGCGGTGATGTTCTTGCTGCTGGGGAGGGGGGGGTTATATTGCATAGGTCGTCGTTACCCCCCAACTCCACCAGAAATGTCACGTACTAGGAAAACAGGCGACCTTTAGTTTAATCATTGAGCCCGAGTCTCTGACCGCCAACTGAGCACAAGAATAAAGCCAAGCATCCGCGCATTGATTGAAGGGTCTTCGTCTGCTTCTTCACTGGCGCCAGTCAAAGCAGGTGCCGGCGCGTGGCGCGTGGACTAGCGCGTCTTAGTCAGCTTTCAAAGTCAGCTTTCAAGGTGTGGTAATATATATATATATATATTATATATATATAATATATATATATATATATATATATATATATATATTGTGAGACGACGCCCGGGACGAAGGCAGAGTTCTTCTACTGTCACACAGCGCGAGACAGCGCACGAACACCAACCCGACAAAATGATGATGATTATGAGGATGGGTATATACACATGAAGGTGATGATGAACTGCACAGTTAACGCTCACACTAACTCCCCCCCTGCACGAAAGCGGCCTGTAAGGCAGCGAGTCAGAAACGGTCGGGACGCCGAATATACGGCTTCAGGCGAGAGACGTGAACAAATTCAGTGCTGCGACAACGGCGGTCAGTAACCGAGGTAACAGGAGCTACGCGATAGTTCACGGCAGATGTTCTTCAAGCACGGTATATGCGCCGCGATACCTGTGAAGAAATTCGCACTCGCACAGGTGTCCACAGGAGCACTTCGCGGCCTTGTCGGAACGAAATGACACGACGGGTCGCATCACAACGGACTTTCCTCTTGTCCTGAATGGTTGCGGTGTGGGCGCGCGCAATTTCGCGGCAGTGGGCGACGCGGGGGGCGAACTCCTCTGGCAGAGATGTGGATGGAACAGAAGGCGTAGAGAGAAAGGTGGTGTCCAAACCAAAGACGGTGCACGGCGGTACACGAGGAAAAAGGGGCTGTAGTTTGTTGTGCGTTGAACGGCAGTATTATATTCAAACGTGACGAAAGGAAGTATAGTGTCCCAGTTTGTGTGGTCGGGTTTCACATACATAGAGATCATGTCGGACAGAGTTCGATGGAAATGCTCGGTAAGACCATTGGTCTGGGGATGGTGCACAGAGGTGGTCTTATGAATAGTGTTTGAGGCTTGCAGGACTTCGGCAAGAACATGGGAACGAAATGTCTTGCCACGGTCACTTAGAAGAACACGAGGCGCACCGTGGCGCAAGATAATGGCTTGAAGGACAAACTCGGCGACCTCAGATGCCGCACCAGAAGGAACAGCTGCCGTCTCAGCGTAGCGAGTGAGATGGCCCACGGCGGTGAAAATACAGCGGTGACCCGAGGGTGTAAGCGGAAGGGGTCCGTATAAGTCGATGCCCACGAATTTAAAGGGAACGGAGGGCCACGGCAATGGTTGTAAAGGGCCGGCGGGAAGAGAGGTCGAACGTTTTCGATGTTGGCATGACGCACACGAACTGACGTAGTTGGCAACGCTAGTAGACAGGCCAGGCCAGAAACAGCGAGTCTTAATGCGGTAGTAGGTTTTATCAAATCCTAAGTGGCCAGCCGTTGTGTCGTCGTGAAAAGCTTGTAAAATTTGCAGTCGAAGTGAGCGAGGGACGGCTGGGACCCATCGGTGATCGGTAGGGTGGTGAACTTGCCACAATAATGAGCCATCATGAAGTTTAAACCGTGCCAGTTGTCGTCTTAAGCGGGTGTTGGGAGGACGGGATAAGCCAGTGAGCCGGTCGATAATTGTGCGGCAATACGTATCTGCACGTTGGAGGGAGGCGAGGTCTTCTGAAGACAGAATGTCGATCGAGGTCACGAACCGTACCGGGGCCATGGTTGTGGTCGGTTGGCTGGGCGGTGCCGAACGGATGGAAGGTGAGACAGGGGCATTTGGCGACAGCGGGCAACGAGATAAAACGTCAGCATCTTGATGTTGCCTGCCAGACCTATATGGGACAGTGTAGTCGTACTCCTGCAAACGCAGAACTCAACGGCCGAGGCATCCGGACAGATTCTTCAGGGAGGTCAACCAACACAGAGCATGGTTGTCAGTCACAATTGTGAATTTTCGGCCATATAAATAGGGGCGAAACTTTTGTATGGACCAAGCGATGGCGAGGCATTCTTGTTCGGTGATAGTATAGTTTCGCTCAGCAGGAGAAAGATTACGACTCGCGTAGGCCACGACTTGCTCTTCAGACCCGCGGTTCCACTGCAGCAGGACAGCGCCTATTCCATGCCCACTTGCGTCAGGGTGGAGAATAGTAGAGGCTGTGGGATCAAAGTGACGAAGCACTGGTCCTGATGTGAAGCATCGCTTGAGGGTCTCAAAGGCAGCTTCACATTCATCCGTCCAGCTAAAGGGTATGGTCGTGGTCAGGAGTTTATGAAGACGAGCTGCGATAGTCGCGAAGCCACGGACAAAGCGGCGGAAGTACCACGCTAATCCGAGAAAGCTGCGAAGGTCTTTAGGTGTGGTTTGTCTTTGGAAATGCCGTACAGCAGCGACCTTGTCGGGATCTGGTTCAATGCCGTGCTTGCTGACCACGTGACCTAATGCTTTGATGCTGCGGCTCGCAAATCGACACTTAGTATTCAGCTGGAGACCGGCCTTGGCTAGACACGTGAGAACGACGTCTAAACGTTCTAGGTGCTGGGAGATGGACGAAAAGATGAAAATGTCGTCCAGGTAACATAGGCAGGTTTTCCATTTGAGGCCGCGTAGTACGGTGTCGATCATTCGTTCAAATGAGGCTGGCGCATTGCACAGACCAAAAGGCAATTACGTTGAATTCAAAAGGCCATCAGGTGTTGCAAACGCCGTCTTCTCTTTGTCGGGTTCATGCATCGGGATCTGCCAATATCCAGAACGCAAGTCGAGGCTCGAAAAGTATTCGGCACCTTGTAAGGTATCCAAAGCATCGTCAATACGGGGCATATGATATACGTCCTTACGGGTAATTTTATTTAGTGCCCTATAATCGACGCAAAAGCGTACGGAACAGTCCTTTTTTTAACTAGGACAACAGGAGACGACCAATGGCTCGCTGAAGGCCTTATAACGTTCCGTGCGAGCATGTCGTTGACTTGGTCTTCTATAACTTTCCGTTCAGCAGATGATACACGGTAAGGGCGGCAACGAATGACGCGGGATCCGTCGGTTTCGATTAGATGAGCGGCCACGGTTGTTTTACCCAAGCCATCCGAACACACGTCAAAACAAGGTTGGTGTTTCCTTAAGATGGTCAGCAAGGCATCAGTCTGAGTTAGGCTCAGATCTGAACTCACAGTGGCCCTGAGAGCACTGGGTGAACCGTCCGTGGGCGTACACTCGGCGAAGGCGGAAACAGGCGAAGCAGTGACGACACATACTGGTGCTGCGTCGATAAGCATGACAACAGTGGACCCCTCCGGCAAGAGAAGTGGCTCTGACGTCGTGTTGTAGGCGATCAGATTGGCGCAGCCGCGTGAGAAGCGATGGCGATTCCCTAAAAAATGCAGCGCTGAGAATGGGAAACCACTGCGTCGCCGTCGATATTTTCGCTAGATCTAATGGTGAGAATGCGGTCTTGGCCGGGTGGAAGAACAAAATCTGCCGCTGTGACAAGATGGGGCGGCGAGGAATCGGCAGCGTCACAGAGCTCGGTGTCCGTAATATGTATAAGTGGTTGTCTGCACGAAATGACAGCAGATGCAGCTGACAAGAAATCCCAGCCTAAGATGATCGGATGAGCGCACGACGAAAGCACGGTAAACTGTATATGATGGCGAATTCCGTCGATGAGGACACGAGCAGTACACTGTCCGGTAGGGTAAATCGGACTGTCATTGGCACCACACAAGACCGGACCAACATACGGAGTTTGCACTTTTTGTAGACTGAAGCATAGGGCGCGATTAATAACAGAAATGGCGGCGCCAGTGTGAATAAGAGCGTCGACAGAAACACCTTCCACACAAACAGCGAGTAAATTAGCCGGGCGAGCAGGAGGAAATGGGACAGTTCGCAAACAAGCAGTTTCTCCTCTAAAAAAGTTGTCGCAGTTTCACCTGAAAGGCGAAGCATCAATTGCGATAGCAAATTTGTAGAGAGCTATACGGAGTAATGATATTAGCTTTATCAGCTGTATAAACCTGCACATGCAGCAGTACCGGCAACACGCAGAACTGTTGTCGACGCCGTCGGCGTTTTACCCGCGTTCGCTCAAAATGCGTGCGGCGTTGGTGACTGTTGCTGGAGCCTCTGATATAAATAGGCACTTGGTGCCGCAGCTAAACGCCGCCTCCCTTCCCTCCCCCTCCCCCCCCCTCCCCCACGCCCTCTCGCGCGTCGGAAGAAGGCGCGTTTGCTCTACATATATGGTGATTGTAAAGGAGGAAAGAGACGCCTACTTCTGCAGCCCTTAAGCGAGCACGGCGCAGAACGCGCGTTTGTTCTCCGCCGTGCGTTCACTCCCCGCGAAAGCGCGCGCCCCTCGCGCTCTTTCACTCGCACATACAGCGTTCGGCGCGCGGCCACGATTTCATCTCCATTGACGTCATACGGAACCTCACGGCGACGGCGACGCCGACGGCAGAAATCTGCTTTTGAGTGTCCATATAATTGATATCGCAATAAAACTGCAGCGTATAGTTTTACGGATGGTTGTCAAAAGAAGTAGAGGCAGGACGCAGGGGCGATGAAATACGGCGGAATGGAGACGCGGAACGACGACGGGGTGAGCGAGAAGACCGGGACATGTTTTGGGACAACGGAGGTGAGGGCGAGTGACGTGACGAGGATATATAGGGTCCTGGAACGTAGGCGTCCGATCTGGGCACATAGTCTCTCTCATAGTCGGAATAGCCCCGTCGTTGATCATGCTGGCGCCGGCGGCAGAAACGAGAGATATGACCACGTATGCCACAGTAGAAACATACTGGGCAGGAAGGGCGCCAGGTAGAGTCGTATGGTTGCATGGGGGCCTTCACTGCCATCGAGGCCCGGTGGTCGCAGACAACGGTGGCAGGTGCAGATGGAACTGGGACCGCAGGGCGCGAAGCAATCTCGGCATAAGAAGGTGCAAAAACAGGCGCAGGGAACCGGGCATGTGTTACACTTGGCATGGATGCCAGTTCTTTGATGATCTCGCGCAAATTGGGAGGACGAGCGCGCAGAGACGCAATGGCGGTGTTGGCTGGACCATGGCCGTGAAGCTCCTCTCGCACAATGATGCGGATGAGCGCTCGCAGCTCGTTGTTGTCGGTGAGGTGAGCGTCGCAGGAGGCGCGTGGAAGACGAAAGGCGCAGATCGTGGCAAGGCGTTGGCATGTCGTGATGATGTCAGTAACTTAAGTGGGGCTCCGGACTACAAGAGCGTTAAAGGCAATGGAGTTGATGCCTTTCAGGATATGGCGGATACAATCCCCTTCGGGAATGCCACTCTGAGCGCAACGGCAGAGAGCCAGAACGTCTTCAATGTAAGAGTTATAGGATTCCTCGGCTCCTGGATGCGGGTAGCGAGCTTCTGTTTCGCTACTTCGGAGCGCCCAGCAGATGTTCCAAATATCGTTCGCCGCTGCGCAGTAAATGTTGGCCAATCAGGGAAGTCGCGCTCATGGTTGAAAAACCAAGTTTGGGCGACCTGCCTCAGGTAGAAGACAACGTTGCGGAGCTTGTTTGACTCGTCCCAATGGTTGCAAGCGCTCATCCTGTCGTACTGGTCAAGCCAGTCTTCCACGTCTTCGCCGCGAAGGCCAGAAAAAACCCGAGAGTCGCATTGCGGTGCGGTGACGGACCAAATAGGCCCAGCTGGCGGAGCTGAGGTGGTAGCCGCAGTGGATGCGGTGGTTTGTGCCATGACTGGTGTTGGCGAGCACTACCGTCGACTAGAGTGGAGCTTCAAGGGTGACCGGTAGAGCAAGCGGATGGGGATAACGACGCACCTCCACCACTTGTGAGAAGGCAGAGCTCTTCTATTGTCACACAGCGTGAGACAGCCCACGAACACCAACCCGACAAAATGATGATGATTATGAGGATGGGTGTATACACATGAAGACGATGATGAACTGCACAGTTAGCGCTCACTATATACATAACCTTTAAGCTCTCTCCCTCTCTACCACGTATGTGTCCGACTTCCCACACTTCACCCACATACATTTTTATATTTTAACGCGTTAGAAAGTGTATGTGTGTGAACTGTGGGCAGGCAGTCACATAGTACAGATAGAAAGGGGATGGAGCGCCTAGAAGTGCGTGTATGTATGTATATACGAGGTGTGTTAGAAACGTATCGGATATTTTATTGCGATAGGAATTATATGGACACTTCAACCGGATTTCTATTGATGGTGTGCGGGGACGCGCGCTATCACGGAGAGCGAACGCACACAATCTCCCACGCGCAAGCAAGGAAGCGGGAAGCCAGCGCTGGAGGGAGCGGGGGGGGGGGGGCGCACTTCTACTCTGCCAACAACCGCGCTCGCCGCTCTCCCGCACCGTCTCTTATCTACACACGGCTCTGACCTTTATGTGCCGCGCATTCGCCGCTCAGTTTCCGTTGAAGCGATAGCCCGCACGTACCTTCGCCGCTGCGGCGTATGCGCTTGCTGCCAGCGTTTTGACAGTCGTTGTCTGCAGTCATTCAGTGTGATATATTCATGTTTGTTTGTGCGCGCTCACACCACGCTTGTTAATTCAGTTAGTAATAGTCGCGCCACATTTTCCAACGCACGGTACACATGCAATGCCGCCCGGATCGGCAGTGCAGCGCTACAGGTGTGTCCCTTCGCACGCGTTGCCCACGGGAAGCGCTTATCATCAACACCACCGTAAACACACGCGCCTTCTCGTGGTCATCAAGTACCTCTTCATGCGGTCTACTTACGCCGCAGCACACCTGCTTACTTAGCCAGCTCATGTTTACTACAATTCATATTGCTACCAAAGCCGCTCACCTTACTTCGTATGACATTGCTGTGTTGCTATCGCATTCATTGCTTCGCCCTTAGGGTGAAACTGTGACTTTTTTTGCGAACTCCTGATGGATATGAAACCAGCGCGCTTGCATCAGCCGACCTTGAACCTACGTGCGCATGCGGGAATTTTGTTCCTGTCTGCCGATAGCGTCAGTCGCTGGTACGCAGCGTTTGAGTGAGGTAGTGCGCAATGCTCTCGTTGGTTTTTTTTATTGCAAGGAAAATGACTGAGCCACTGGAGCAGGGCTACTGCAACAAATTTTGCCAGAAACTGGGCGACAGCCAAGTGGAAACCATTCGGAAGATTCAGACGGCTTTCGGTGATGATGCTATGAGCAGCACACAGATTAAGGAGTGGTACAACCGGCTTAAAGACGGGCGCACATCGGTGGAGAGCGAGCCACGTTCTGGTCGGCCATCAACATGCCCAAATGGCCAGGTCATTGCCGAAGTGAACACTGAGGTGATGAGGGACCGTCGTGTGACTATCCGAGAAATTGCGGAAGAGGTGAGCATCAGCACTTATTCGGCACATTCCATTATGACCGTATATTTGGCCATGAAGAGAGTTGCGGCGAAATTCATGCCGAAGCTGCTCACGGTGGAGGAAAAGCAACTTCATGTTGAAGTCTTACAGGACATGCTGGATTGCACAAACCGTGACCGCGACTTCATGAACACAATTATCACTGGTGACGAGTCTTGGGTGTACGGGTACGACCCGGAAACCAAATCCCAGTCGTCACAATGGGAGCATTCCACGTCACCAAGACCAAAGAAGGCCCGCCAAGTGCGCAGCAACGTCAAATTGATGCTGACTGCTTTCTTTGACTCCCACGAGTACGCACAACAGGGTCAAACAATCACCAAAGAGTAGTACAGGGATGTCCTCCGTCATCTACGTGATGCTGTGCGGCGCAAGAGACCGCAGTTGTGGTCAACAGGATATCGGCGCATCCATCACGACAATGCTTCTGCACATTCCTCGCACTTGAGTCAGACTTTTTTGGTGAAAAACCAGATTCCTGTAGTTCAACAGGCTCCTTAATCTGTTGATATGGCCCCCTGCGATTTCTGGCTGCTTCTCAAAATTAAGAGGCCATTGAAAGGAGCACGATTTCAGACAAGAGAGGACATTACGGCTTCAACGACAGCTGAGCTAAACTCCATTCCGAAAGAGGCCTTCTCGGAATGCTTCCAACATTGGCAGCACCGCTGCGAGAAGTGTGTGGAGTCCAAGGGGACTACTTTGAGGGTAATTAGGTTCCCAACGCTTCAGTTATGCCACTTTTTTTCTTCGGCCAAAGGTCGGATGCTTTTCTAACAGACCTCGTATGTATGTGTGTGTATGTATGTATGTATGTATGTATGTATGTATGTATGTATGTAGATGTATGTATGTATGTATGTATGTATGTATGTATGTATGTATGTATGTATGTATGTATGTATGTATGTATGTATGTATGAATGCATGCATGCATGTATGTATGTGCGTGCGGGCGTGTTTGTGTGACTGAGAGAGAGAGACTTGCGGTGGTCTGCTGCGGATCACCGTCAGTTGCAGTTCGCTTCACGAAAAAGCAGGAACTGCTGTCGCCTGGTCAAGCATTTGCAATGTGGTGAACGGTGGTTTAAATCGCTGATTAGGGACCTCAAAGAAGTGCCACGTAATGCTGGGACATTTTTATTGCATTTACCACTACATCGCCACAGAAATCATTATGTCAGAACTTCCTGTGTGTATAGCTTCCACAGCATTGTATGGTATGTATGTAACGGGGTACAGTCCTCGTGGGAACACTGCTCATGCCGGAATGTAAACTCAGGCCTTCCTCCGCTATCGGCTGTTTCGGCGGTAGGTCGCTTTGCGTGCGCTTGGTTAGGCAACCGCTTGTCGCTCGTGTTTATTTAAAAACTTAATTATGGGATTTTACCAGCATCTGATTATGAGGCACGCTCTAGTGGGAGACTCCGGATTAATATGGACCACCTGTGGGTTTTTAACGTGCACCTAAATCTAAGTACATGGGTGTTTCCTGCATTTTGCGCCCATCGAAATGCAGCCTCCGTGGCCGGGGTTGGATCCCACGACCTCGTGCTTAGCAGCCCAACCCTCGTGTCTATGAAACACTCGCCTATCAAAAACACGATACCAAGGGCGTTATAACGTAAAATGATTCCAAACTGTTTTGATTCCAAACACCTGACGTCAAATTTACGTAACCACCGACGCAAGCATCGGGCGGTGACCCTGCAGCGTTGTCTGAACAACCCAATCAAACACTCTCCTCGTTTATAGGAGGTCACCTTTACTCGCTTTCAAAACCAATAAAATTGTCCACACTCAGTGGTTTTTTTCTTATCTAATTAGCTGACAAGAGACGAGGACCAAGCTCTAGTGGAGAGGGTTTCGATGGTGCCGAGCCAGCACAGTGAAAATATATAACCGTATGATCAGTGTGGTGCCGGCTTCTCCGATTGGTCCGCTGCGCCATACGTAGCTTGCGGTGGCTGGTGAAAATCGAGGTGGCATGCAACGGAACGATAAAAATGCCGCTAAAACGGATCCTCGGCAAGGAAGAGTTGGCAGAGCGATGTCGTATACGTGCCGAAAGGGCTCGATAACGTTTTACTGCCACGCAAGAAGGTTGATCATGCGCAAATAAATACATGCTCAACGGCACGTGCGACTAGCGGAGGCCTGAGCGATCGGCGGGCAGCCATCTTCTATTCCTTCTAGAACGGGGCAGTCTGTGGCTATTCAGAAGAATTTTCAGTTTTTTTCGGCATATTATTGGATTTTTTTCGCGTACACGTCACTTTGACATGGTGAGTGTTCGCGGTTTTGTGAGGTCGCGTGACAGACAGGCGAAGTGGGCGTAGCCAGAAAACATTGGACCAAAAGCAGAGGGCTGATGGTCAAAATCCGTCAAATCAGGAATGATTATTTTTCTTTTGTGCGGTTTTATCATTCCTAATCAGTGTGTACACGTTATATCAGATGAGAGCTATCGCGGTTTTCGCGACTTCGCGTGACAGACAGGCGAAGTTGGGAGTGGCCCGAAAATGTTTTGACCAATCGTGGAGGCTGATTGCAGAAATGGTAATCAACCCACTTTGGAATCATTTTACGTTATAGCGCTCCAACGCACTGCTATGCAAAGCTGGAGCTCGTGAAATTAGGTGGAGCAGGACGTAAGCAACGTTCAGCTAAAACATTGCAATAGGGGAATAAAATTTATTACTTTTTCTCCACAACGAAAGATAATCAGTGATCACCGCCAAATTTTTCATGTTTGCCAGCGCAAATAATGACGCAACGCAACACACAAACATCATTAAAATATCTTTTACCTGTTTTTATTTTTGTTATTCATTATTTACCTTCAAAAATAAGTGATTTACTTGAAGAAGCACTCTATATCCGTCTTGTGCTGAATGTCACAGGAACCGCTGAACGTAGCGTTTCTGCGATAGTGTGACAGGACCGCAAGCCACACTTGAAAAATTACGCTTAAGTAGCCCCCCATAGCATAAAGAAAACAACGTATATATATATATATATATATATATATATATATAGAGAGAGAGAGAGAGAGAGCGGTAAAGAAGGGGGGTCAACCAGGTGCGAGTTATTGGTTTGCTACCCTTAACTAAAGCGTGGAAAATAGGGTTTGGAAAGAGGGCGAAGAGAGAGACAGACACTCACACGCCGCACGAATGCATGACCACCATGCAAAGCTAGGGGTTGTCTGAGTATTTGACATTTTGCATATGAATTGAATAGACTTTGCAATTCCAATAGGAGTTCACTGTTCGAAATTGCCAAGCATTGGTTCCTGTTTCAATACGGGACAGAGCAGCACTTATTCGACGAGACTGATGCAAGTGGGGACTGTTCCAAATAATTCTGCTGCAGAAGAAACGTGGTTGTTGACAGGAGGCATTAGTTCTGGATCGAACGAACGGGGCAGATCTGTCCTGCTCAAGGATTTCTCGTCATTCAAGAAGAATGCCTCGCCTTTAGGAAGCCTCTAAAGGAACTTATACTGATTTAGGCTAAGCAATTTATTATTTTCCCAGTCTCACCATGTTTGCAGCTTTTTAAAAATAATGAGCGTTACTGTAGTATCCCACTTCTTTCCTCCTACAAATAAATAATTCTACATCCACCGGGCGTCGTGCTGTTCCCTTGTTTCATTATTGTCACAATAATGCTGTCTCAGATAACTATTATTATTTTTTATTTCACAATACTGCCGGCTTCCTTTTGGAAGCCCCGGCAGGAGTGGTACAAACATCACGTGATTTCACTCTCTTTTACCCCAGGTTAACAAAAAAAAAGAAAAAAAGAACGCATAATAAGCACGGCAAACATATTCTAATGCACAAGTACAAAGAAATACGATGACGCCATCCCATTTGCTGCCAATAAGAAAGGCGTAATAAAAGAGACATCAGGATATATAGCCCAAGCAAAAAAGAAACAATGAACGCATGACATTACAATTACGTCTGTTCTGCAGATAAGAAGGAACCGGTAGTGTTGAATTCACCCCGCTTTGCGGAAGCGCGTTCCATTCGCGAATTGTTTTGAGCCGGAAGGAAGAAAGATGCGCGTTTGTTCTAGCATGCGGCAATAATATTGTTTGATTGTGCTTATCTCTGGTAGTCGCGATTCATTAAATTTCATGTAGTTGTCAAATCTCATTTTAGTGTGGTTAACATTGTTTGTAGACGGTGCATTTTGTGACGAGTTTCTAGTGTCTGGAGCCCAGATCGCTATCTGCAATCGGTGACTGAGAGGTGCCAATCACAAGCATTGTTGATAAATCTATCGGTGCTTTTCTTTGTACTCTTTCGATAATGTCTATACCAGCCTTTGTGTGAGGGTCCCAGACAATATCTGCATACTCGAGCATTGGTCTAATGACTGTTTTATAAGCCGGTAATTTGGTAGCACTAGTGCAGTTTTTTAAACGGTGCTTTTTAAACACAATAAGTGAATGCAGCTTTCTCGATTACTAGTTCCGCAGTTGACCAGGCGCCCAGATACGAATGACATTGCACAAGCATCTATTAAATAAAGCATACAAGTTGAATTTTTAACCAGACAGACCCTGCACGAACTTTACTCGTTTTATCAGAAATGAGACAATGTTCAGTATTCTACTTCGTATCAGAAGCTCGGCTTTATCCAATATTCTTGTTTGATTAGTTTCGGAAATTTCGCTATTTTAGGACTCCTAAAGTGGCTTTGTTCGGTCGTGATTATACAAGCCTGCAGATTTTTAATCCCGTCCAAATTATATATTTTCCAGTGGTAGTGACGGTCAGCGTCGCAACAATATGTACCTCCTGTTTCTGAAATAGTGTCCGTAATTTTTTTTCTCACTTGCTATACTTCGTGTTTGTAACAAATTGTTATGTGTTGCTTTACTCTTTTTTATAGCATTTTCATATATATGCCGAGCAAACAGCGTTCGGCAAGATTTTAACTTTGTGGAGAGGTCGTCGACATGCTTATTACCAACATTCCCAATATGATTCTGATAAATCAATCATCACTTGGCGGCATTAGCTCTAAGCTTCTTGTGAAATGCTTGTAACACCTCCAAATCAGTAGCTGAATCCATTGCCCTCTCCCACTTAACTGTGATTTAGATTACCCCGTGTTTGTTATTCGGTCAGTCACAAAACGAAGTGGCCAAATGACCAGTCATTAATTTGTACGACGCTTTAGCTCCCATTGAAAGATGCGAAAACGCAAATACCTCGTACTCCTTTAATACCTCGATGACGTCTTCGGGGACGTTTCGGCAAGTCGTACTGACCACAATTGTAGATCCTACGTGAAGTGCCAATAACCACATGCTGAATGTCAGTAAACTGGAGAAGTTGCTGTCGCCGAGAAAGACGTCCCCGGGGGTAAGAATTTGGACAGCGCTGCAACGGCACAAACACGTTGGAGAATGTAAGAATCAGGCGCATTCGCACGGCAAAGAACATTTCTAAGTGGAAGCTCGGGGCCGACCCCAAGGCCAGTTATTAAAATACCTGTAAAACGAAGAAATGCTTTATTAACACAACCGCTGCACTGATTTTGAATGAAATCTCTTGCAATTAAGAGGTAAAATTGCAGTCTATAGACTGTGATTGTGATTACAGGCGTAAATTGTTTTACATAATTTACCGAGTAATTAACAAGGTAAACAAAAATAGATACAATGTTTAGATATCCGTAAATGTGCACCACAAACATCGTGTTGTCGTGAGCTACTTCCGTTAGAGCAACTCAAGCGGACGAATTCGGTAAATTATATTTGTGATGATATAAATGATACGTGATGATAAGGTCGCGGGATCGACTCCCGGTCCACGGCGGCCGCATTTCTATGGGGGCGAAATCCGAAACACCCGTGTACTTCGATTTAGATGCACGTTAAAGAACCCAGATGGTCCAAGTTTTCGGAGTCCCCCACTACGGTGTGCCTCATAATGAGATCGTGTTTTGGCACGTAAAACCCCATAATTTAATTTAATTTAGTTACAGATGTGATATCGTTTTTATTGTTGAGTTGGAAACTTGATAGTCAATTGTCTTTTATTGCGACAGCAATAAAATTCACACTCCAGGTGCATTCCTGCCGTCGTCGTCGCCATGAGGTTCCGTATAAGGTCCAACGGTGATAAAGTCGTCGCCGCGCGCTGTATGCTCTATGTGCGGGTAAAAGCGCGCGAGGGGAGCCGACAATAGGCCGTTTCACATGGCGCCATTTTCACACAGCCACAGAGCGAATTCCGTCGCTCAGCGACCGCCGCTACGTCGCGGGCTCTCCGCGACGACATTCCAACATCTTGGTATTTCCGTCGATGGCTCACAGCGATCGGCGCGATGTGGGCGGGCAACGTGACGTAACAACAAGCGTCGTCGAAATAGGCGCTTTCCTGTTTTACCGCGTGTTCGAAGCGTTGCGGAGCAATTTCGCGCCCCAGTTTTAATGATGTTTTAACAGAGCGTACCCACCAGTGCCTGTGGCTCGGGGGCTTTATGAACAATTTGTGTTTTTTCGAGCTCACACAATTCGTTTAAAATGAGAAGCTGCACGCTATCCAGGTCGGGAGCAGACGCCATTTCAACATACGGAACGTACCCACTTGATCGTCACCATCGTGAACCTCTTTATCGCTACAAATTGTGCCAGGTGCTTGCACACTCAATGGTCGCTTCTTCTGCAGAAGCATATACTTCTCCCGGAGAAGAGTTGTGGCTTCGATATATTACCGCAACAACGGGGTACTAAACGGAATCACCCCACCGACGCCGCACTAGCCGCACAAATGCCTCCTTTACATGGCCGCACCACTCATGCTTGCGGTGTTTTCTAGAGTTTCACTTGCTGCGGTTGCAGACTAAGCGGTCGTAATATCTCAGCGCGTTTAAACATAAAAATAGTGTGTTCATTCTATTTTCAAATAATATAGAAAATTTTGTTATGTGGCTAGTTCCCACGTGTTTTATTTAGCGAAGCAGGCTTGGATGCTTCGTGAGCAGGGGGCGACTTTCGGCGTCGCTGCGACGGAAATCGCGCTATCGCAGACGAATGTGAAAGCTCTCAGCGAAAATTTGTCTGCGACGTGCGCGGCAGAACGATTTTTTTTCGCCCCAATCGTGCCATGTGAAACAGCCTAATCGCTGCCTAACCTGGCGTGCGCGAAGGAGGAAGGCGAATAACCAAACGCGATGTCTTCCGTCGCTGAGAAGCGGTGGAGAGATGGGAAGGAGGGAGGGGGTGCGGCATTGTGCTCCGGCACCAACTGCGTATTTCGCGCCCGGGCGCAAGGGCAACTGGCGATCGCGACTGAATCTGGTGCACGAAGGGAGGAAAGCGTGGAGGCAGCTCCGGAGGGAGGCGCTACAGCTTCAACTCCGCCGTCAACTGCGTAGTCCGCGCGGGCGCGCGGGGTCACGCGCGCCGTATTTTGAAAGCGCTCTGCAGACGGTTCATACCTTTGTGCGCGCTGTGCTATCGCCGCTAAGTTTCCGTTGAAACGATGGACAGCACGAAGGTCACTTCGCTGGCTGCTGCTGTCGCGCTTCCTGAAGCGAGCGTCTCGACAACGAGTGTCTGCCGTCATCGAGTGGGATGGGTTCATGTTTGCCTGGCCGCTGGCACCATGCTTGTTAATTTAGTTAGTAAGCAAATATCTCCAACTTTATACGGCCAATAAAACTACTATCCTTACTTCGTATAGCTGTCTCCTAATTTGCTGTCGCAATCGATGCTTCGTCTTTCGGGAGAAACTGCGGATTTTTTCAATTGCGGGAATGCACTTTGTTTAGCGGTGCTTCACCGCAAGGTATAACATCTCGACTATAAGGAGATGAACGGAATAAATTAGGTTGCACCGCCAGGGGTAGCCCTAAGAGGGTCTCCTATGGTGCCCTCAAAACGAGCAAGGAACGCTGTGACCGTGCTACTTTCGCTAACTGAGGTCATCAGGGACTCAGTGAAACCGGTCATTATGCGACGAAGAAGCATTTATTCTGTCACGACATGCTAAGCCTCTCGACCACAGGAAACGGCGATAATTTAGGAGTTTCCTGCGCCCGCGCTACAGAAAAAATTCAAATGCGTCATGACAGTGAAAAGCTAAACGTCTTAGGGTTTGATTTTTGCTGCCTCATATTGTTTCTATCGATTGCATGCTTAGCTGCCGGAGCCGTTCATATCAGGCTAATCATGCTTAACTGCAGCACATGTCACGGTAGTGAGACGCCCCGGCCGACTAGAGGTAGTTGTACAAATCCAAGAAAAGGTGAACCAATTGGCATACTTACGCATGTCGCAAAATACTTCCCAAGAAGAGACTCTCTGGCCTCTGAACGCATTTAGGTAAGCCCGTTGAGCCCGTTGTCCATCCCACGAATTCGCTACCGCCGGCGGCAAATTCCTGGTCGTCACAGTGTTGTTGGTGTTCGTCGTTGAATTCACAGACGCTGGTGAAGCCTGGCTTTTTCTGACCCACCAGAAACATATCCTGATCGAGGATAAGAACATAAAGAAGAGAACAGGAGATCAGCACGGAATGAAATTACTTATCTTAAAGGACATCCGCTAAACGGCCATGGTGAGCGGAAAAATTCCTATAAAAGCAGGTCAGTCCCAATTAAGGTCATTCAAAGGTTCACATCTGGAAAAAAGAGAAGTTCTCCGAGGCGCTGGCCCTGTTATTTGCTGCTCGCCTTTTACTTCAGTTTTACTATTTTGTTTACATTGTGCCTGGACTTCATTACTCAGAAATTGAGTGAGAAGAAGTGTAGCGACCTACGAGCCCATTGGAACCAGGTACGAAGCCTTCACTACCTTCTCCGTCGGAGTGTCTCCAACCGCTACGGCGGTAGGCAGCCGAGAACGGCGGCACGAGCCCTATGACCGCCAGCGTGTTTTGAGGCACATGAGTGCAACGCAGGAGCGCGTCCAAGATTCTGCCAACGTGCATCATGCGAATGATATCATCAGGCCAGCACGGCTAGTCCTTGATCATCAAGGTGCTGATGGCCCGCCTCCGGTGACCATGGTGGAACCCAGCAAAGGTGAGAGCAAGAGACCTCGTCTTGAGGAACCTCAGAATCAAGATAACGACAATACTTCAAACTATGACTTAAGCGATTATGAAGACATTGAGTGTGATGAAGCACATTTCACATCTGTGACCTACAAAAAGAAAAGAAGTGAAGGAATCCCAGTGGTATTCCGACCGTCAGAAGAAGGACACACTTTTTGGCAAGTGAATCCGAATCGTGTTTCCTCAGAAATTGTGTCGGCGGCAAAGGAAAAAGTGCAGTCGTTCCGAGTAAACGGAGACGGCAGTTTCTCAGTGTCTGTTGCCTCAGTGGCATCGGCGAAAAACCTGCTTTTACTACAGGAAGTAGCAGGACTACAAGTTAAGCCCTACATACCGGCTTCGTACACTCGAAATGTCGGGAAGATTCATCACGTGCCACTTCAATACACTGAAGGACAACTGCTCGAGTTTTTGAAAGATTTTGGAGTAATATCAGTCCGCCGCCAAGCAAGATACTATCGTTTGGAGGATGGTACAGTTAAATCCCGCTCTTTATACAGTGTAATCCTTCACTTCAGAGACGACAAGCCTATGCCTCAGAGAATCCACTTGGGGTTCACCAGCCACCCGGTGGAAGAGTACCTTGGTCCTGCGTTGAGGTGTTATAATTGTCAGAGGTTTGGACACCTGGCAAAAAACTGTCGCGGATCACGTCGATGTAAAATCTGCTCCGAGAACCATGAGCACACTGAATGCAAGTCTGTGCGACAGCCTAAATGTGCAAATTGTATGGGTAACCATACGGCTTCCTTCTCAGGATGTCCACAGAATAAGGCCGCATCCATGCTACGCAAACATGAACTAATTCATGGGAAACAACCACGACACAAGGAGCCTCTTCCGAATCTTGATGCAGTAAGCCCAGCGAAAAATCGTCAGTTTACAGCAACTGAACAGAAATCAAAACAACCATCGTATGCGTCGGCACTAAAGCAACCAGCTGGACAAGAGTCGCAGAGACAGCGGAGTCATCATTCCGCTACCTCCACTGAAGACCACACATCACAACAATATCAGCGACCTAAGCTTGGACAACCTCAGCGACCCTCTCAGAGCACCCCTCAGCGAACCTCTCAGAACACCCCTCAGCGATCACCGCAAACGGCGGCCGGAAGATCGACATTCCAGGATAACACCGCGTCACTCAGTGTTGGACAGATGATTCTACCTATGCTGTTTGCTGCAATTCGAGCAATTGTCACAGCTCTACCTCAGGTGAACAAGCTTCCAGAGGTAAATGCACTGTTGTCTATGGAGCCATTAATGAATCAACTATCCACATCAGTGCTACCGGATGGCAATTATGAATAGTCGTTACGAAAATGTCGTAATATTTCAGTGGAACGCTAATAGCCTTCGATCCAAATCTGCTGATTTTCGCAAGTTAGTTGCACAATACAGCTTCCCTGTATTGTGCATACAAGAGGCTGGTGTACGTGATGATTTTCGTATTTCTAATTACATAACATATAAATCATCTCGTCCATCGGGAAACAGTAGAACAATGCTCTGCGTTCGAAAAGATTTGCCCTCTCACCTTATTCAATCAAGCAGTTCGGATTTTCCTGAATACGTTGCCTGCAAAGTATATCTCGCAAAAAAATGTATAACAATCGTAAGCATATACCTGCAAGCATCGAGACGTATTACGACTGATGAATTGATTAGCATTTTTAGCATAACAAGATCAAATATTTTCATATGTGGTGACTTTAACGCACACAACGTAACATGGGGGAGCAACCACTGTGATACACGTGGGAATATCGTTCAATGCGCCGCGGAAATATGCAATCTGTCAGTATTGAATGATGGATCTGTGACATTTATGCGTGGATATCGCTATGCCAGTTGTATAGACGTAACACTATGCTCCAATGATCTTGTTACCGATACTGGGTGGACAACAGACGCAGAAACACGTGGAAGTGATCATTTCCCAATTCTTATATCACATCCACGGTTAAAAAGCACTGCGAAACGAAGATACGTGGATATAACAAATTGGCAGCTTTTCGTCAACACTTTTCCAGTCGAGTAGATCGTGAAACTGACGTAGAGACACTCACATCAGTTATACAAGAAACAATGAAATTGTGTACGAAACAAGTGCCCATTCCTGATGAATACACATCAGTTGATGGAGAATATGAACACTTGAGAGCTATAAGAAGAAGAGCAGAAAGAGCTTACCGCCGCAGTGGAAATATGGAAGCGTATAGAAATTCGCAGCAAGTCCACTCAGTCATGCGAAGACGACTACAAAAATTAGGGAAAAAAAGATGGCGTGAATATTGCAATACGTTGTCTCCCCTGACACCAGTTCCTCGAATATGGATGACTATTCGTGCATTAAGCGGCCCTGTTGTTCAAACACAACCGTTTCGTGCTCTCTCAATAGCCAGGGATACTTCAGAATGAGAGATTGCTGAAGAATTCTGCAAGATTATAACTAGAACAAGCATTTCTATTACTTTTCCTGAGTTTCAAAATTCAGTTAAAATGGCAAAACAAAAAATTTTTGC
>NC_051155.1:83045926-83178423 GCF_013339745.2 Dermacentor silvarum | reverse complement strand
GAATAATAATTTATTACCACCCGAAGATACTACAAACAATAATAGTCAGAAGTATCTTGTAACTGAGAACTGAAGTACTCGGGCGCTGTAAATACCTTTTTTTTGTAAGCAGGTTGTGTGCTTTATTCGTCTCTGTCTACATAGCAATGGCTAGGACTGGGATGGTGGGCTGGGCCGCGACCTTATCTAACTTGTACGTTATACGGAACACCACAGTGAAGACAACAGCGGTAATTTGTCTCGTGTGTTTTTAGAATTGCGATCGCAATATTATAAAAAACGGCATAATTCGATAACAGGACGATAATAAGAAACATCCCAGAAATTAGTACAAAAAACAATTAAAGTGTTTTCACAGAAGCGATTGACAGCATTGTGATATAGTTTTTTTTTTTTGGGGGGGGGGGGGGGCGGGTTGCACACTTACAATGCTCCTGCATTTCTCAGATGCCATGGCAGACAGGATGTTGCAGGGATTATAAAAGTTGCCATTGAATCAGTTTAGAAGAATAAGGCATTCTTTCAAGAGCCTAACAATGTAAGATTCATGGTAGAAAGTTTAGTATAAGGAGAGAAAACAAAGGTCAAGGTTTCAGTATTTCAAGCTTGCGCCGCCTAACAACAATCCTGGTAGATGTCTTGCGTCAACGAGTTGAAAATATTTTTGCGCATACCCTTGCTCTGTAAAGGTTCGGGGAACTTGCAAAGTTCAGTCGTTGGGTCTCTTCTAAACAGTTTGTAATTCACCTTTGCTAATAGAATTAAAAATCAAATGTGCCCATGCAGCCATCGTCAAATCCATGACGTCCCTTTCAGCCGTGTAAAATTAATGGTCGGCGGTGCCGCCATCTTAAGTGGCACATCAAGTGACATTCATTTCTTTCCGCGCAGCACTCCGGTTCACCTCCAGAGACGACCGGGACAAAATTTAAATAAATCAAGAAAAAAAAGAAAAAAATAGTGTAGCACAAAATTCATGGGTTCCTTATAGATATGATATCCGAGCATAGTTTAGTTAGAATTTGAGATACTGAAGTGTCTGGAATAATTAGAAGTAATAAAATCACTGATTACCGCACAGAAAAGCACAAAACATTGGCTACAGATACCCGCCATGTGAGCACGCTGGAAACCCGGAAGTAGAAATCGGTAGTAATGACGACACTAATGACGTCACGCACAAGACGGTGGATGATTTTACCCACTTACTAATGGAAAAGAGTTTCCTGGCATAGACTGAACATCTGCTTAACAGAGCGAATGTGACGTCTCTCCCTATTCTCTTCTCCTCTCCCGGCGCACACCTTTCGCTCGCTTGATCGCAACAGCTGCACGCGTGCGCTCGTTCATGCTCTGACGTCAGCACGAAAGGAAGTGTAAGGTGCGCTTCGTGCGCGGATCGCTAGGCGGCTACGGCCCGCGAGATGGCGCGCGCAGCGCTTCTCCTCTGCCCTCCCTCGCTCTCGCCCGCATATAGTGCCAGGGAAAGACATACGCTCCTGCCGCTGATCACTTCCACACCCTACCTACCCCTTCCCCCTCATCCCCCCTATCTTACTTCCCCTCTCCCCTCCCCCTGATGCTGAGCCGTGCTCCCGTCTGGGCAGCAGAAAATAGCATCCTTTCCCCACTATCTGAACCCACTATATATATATATATATATATATCTATATAGATATTCGCTCGCTTGCTCCTCCCGAGATCGTGTAATGCGTTGTGTTCGCCATGGAGGTGGTCGATGAGGTAGCCACCGGGCCAAGCACAGCTACCGTCAGAAAGAAGATCTATCAGACGATGGTTCTCTGTGTCTGTGACGTTCTTTCAAAAAACATACAGACCAAAGTTAACCTAAGAACACCAACGCGAGTGTGGCTGGCACTAAGAGACACCTAAGTCAAAGATTAGGGTCGGCTACCGTTCTTTTTCCCTTTCGAGTGTTTAATGCCTAACCAAAACATCTTATGGTAAGACCGGCTTTTTGGTAGTGTGGGAGTAATTAGCTATAAAGAGCAAATATTGTTCCCTCTCTTTGATGTGCCTTAAAACATCGACTAGCTAGTATAGCGCTTCCTTTCTTACGCACTTTAAATCAGCAATACTGTTTCAAAACTCACTCATTAATAGAAACTACTTACAAATATACGTAGGCCCTCGGTGGGTGGACATGGCTGGACGCTTGAAAGGGTTTATAAGTGCTTGCCCCTTGCCACCACCACAACCGCCCATGTGAATAAATTCCGCCAATCATGTGACAAAAGTAACTTAGTTATTCGGTTAACCTCCCTGCCTTCTGCCTTTCTCTTGTTTCCTTCCTTCCTAGTTTATCAAGCTTTCCGACACCACTGTGCTGAGACCTTGTAATGCGATTAATGTGCTTAGTGTCGAAACAGCTGACAGAGAATAATATCTATTATGATTACAAGCCGATCCCAATTAGATGTTGTGATCACTGCTGACAACATTCAACTGCACTTGATTTAGCTGGTGGTTCATTGTCCCGAGCATCATCACGGGCATGGATAACAAACGGTTAGAAAGCACCCATATTTTAGGTCCAATTTCTAATATATACCTCACTAGAGGTATCGGCACCGTTCTTCACGCTGTACCAAAAAATGTGGCGTTTCGCCCAAAGATTTAGAACTGACAGTGAAGCAATCCTTGGCCTCTGCGCTGAACACCGTGGGCGATTCTTTATCTATGCGCGGGTTCGATATGTTGGCGCTACTCATCACGCAACGCAACTCCTGCTGTATAGAAGTAATGGCACCCTGGTAGCAACCAGGTATCTCCCAATGCTGTCAGCATGAGGTGGTTCAGATGTGGCGTTGCTAGAGTAGCACTACCAAAGTACTACCAAGGTGCACAAAATGCGACCGACTGACAATCGTTAGCGTTACTCTGTGGCTGGGGAAATAGTAGAAAATATTATCTACTGTTGCCCGCGTCGTTCTTGCAGCTAAACGTACTCTGCCTCTATGAAGATCCTCTAAACATCTGCGTGTGGGCCACATAGCCACCGCCAATAGCACGATGGCGGTGCCGATGACGTCAATGCCACTCGAGCGTGGGTGGAAGGATTCATTCGCACAAGTGGCGTGCATAGGTCGCGCGGCCAAATTGGTCTCTAATCAACGGCAGGAAATGCTCGCTTTAATCGAAAAGTGGCCAATTTTGTGAAGTCGTTCACTGACCGATGCTCTAGGGGCGGTAATCTGTAAGAGTCTACTTAGTAGACTGTCCATTTCGGTTGTCACTGATTGGCTGCTGCTTGACGTGCAGGAAGGTGCCAGCCAGTCTCCTTCCTGCACGTCAAGCAGCAGCCAATCAGCGACAGCCGAATAGGACAGTCCACTACGTAGACTCTTACAGACTACCGCCCCTGGTCCCCGACTGTAGTCGCAAAGTGGTTCGACCAATCATCGACACGGTAGCAGGACGTCGAAATACACTGTTGGTTATTTTACGTGTCCATTGTTTGGCGAGCTGCATGGAGGAATGAGAAAAACTAGGAGGGAGCATGGCGTCACTCACCTGACTTCTGCAAGACTATCTCTTCTGATGCCAACCCTCTTGTCTAGGGTCAGTCTGCCAGTGGTTTTCGGAAACGATTAGGTCATTAAGGCTGCACGTTTTCGCGTGGAACGGAAACGGTGCGTTCAGATTCCCGTGAACCAGCTGAGCCGCTCCGATATGTGCGCCTTTCTACAGTTAAACTGCGTAATATCTGCGGTGTTCTAACACTTGCCCTCAAGCGTCTTGCAATGTTTTGATAATATTATTTATAAAACGATCGCGAACTACCACCCCCCCCCCTTTCGAAGGTACTTAATTAAACGGCAACACCCATAGCATAAGGTAGGTCTAATAAATAAAAAAAACGTTTTGTGAGGACAATGGGAAGCCTGCATTTTTGGTTTCAACTGACCACAGCGTATGCCCTCTGTGATTGGTGACCACCATTGTTTCGCCATCGTCACTGAGCTCGCGCGCTGCAGAGTCCCTTTCTGTCGTTTATACCTTAGCTCTTGGATTATGAAGTGCGTTAGAAAATGTCATTTTCGACACAGCTTTTATACTTAGAAGTAAGTAAAAGTGCGTCGTAAATTCTTCTTACACGCTTCCTAAAACAAGTCGCCGGCAGCCATATTGAAAACTTTACCTGCTAAACTCACGAATTGTCGGCGAACCTAGCGACTAAATCGCTGAACTGGCAAGACTGCTGCCAAAGTGTAGTTTCTCGAGGCATGCGACGATCGTCCTTGTCTCATCCTGGCCGGGAACATCATGGTGGCCGTGATGTGGTTTTATGATTTCTAGGACCAATATAGACCGACCAAGTGTGGTCAGTTAAGGCACTTTACTAAACATTTCTGCACAAAAGTCGGACAACTACACAAGCTTAGCGATTTGCGAGGAAACGCAACTGGCCGGGTCTACTTATGGACTGCGAATAGTTTCTGCTTGCGCCATGGATTTTTCTAGCATCCACCGTTGGAAGCAACGAGCCGTTGATGAGGCAATAGCCTAAGCGTATCGCCGGGCCGTCACACATTTTATTGAGCACGCTATGTAGTACTCGCTGGCGCCGCTAGCACAAGGGAGGCCATGTGACCCGCGCTCACGAGCTCTTTTTACTTTATGGGGCGCCTGTACGTCAGACGAGTCACAAAATAAATATTGACACGTATAAATGTTTATCTTTCACCGGTAGCCGCTTTCCACCGGCTAACAAATGTTAAACGTTATCGCTCGGCGCAGGACGCGCCTGTGTCGGAGGTTTCTAGAACGTTATCGATGCTTCTTTCCGTTGTCTGTTTTCACCGACGCTTATGTTATCTGATTGTGTGACCGACGCGAATTGTCTATAAGTTTCTGGAAGACACGCAGGCATCAGGGATTAATCTAGAACCTTCGATGACTCAGGTATAAAAGCCGACGCGTTTCGCCGCTCATCAGATTTTCGACGATCGCCGACTGTGTTCGCCGCTATCGTTGTGCTTTGAGTGTAGCTTGCTTTTGTGGGCACAGGTTCGCCCAATAAACAACCAGTTTCGTCATACACAGTTTTGCGACTGTTTTATTTACCGTCACTACTACGTGACATCTGGTGGAGGTGCTAGTTCGTTCATGCACCGAACGCCCCCGCAAAGCCGCGACCCAAGCCCGAAACCGGAGGACGAGACCAACGTCGCCAAGGACCAGCGAGCTAGCCGTAGGCATCAAGGACTTGTGCCGGAGTTCGGACTTCTTCCCGAAAACACCACCGCAATCAAGGCCAATTCAACGACCAGAAAGGCAGCACCAGCGTCCCCCATTCTGCTGCAGCAACCTCGGGAGCCACCGACTTTTCGTGGATCATCGGCTGAAGGCCCTGAAACCTGGCTGGAGACATACGAGAGGACCGCGACGTTCAACAAATGGAGCGACGACGACAAGCTGCGCCATGTTTATTTTTCATTGGATGATGCTGCTCGGACCTGGTTTGAGAACAGAGAGACCACCCTGGTGACGTGGGACCTATTTCGTGAGAATTTCGTGAGGACCTTCACGAATGTCGTGCGAAAAGAAAGGGCCAAAGTTTTATTAGAAACCAGAGTGAAATTGCCGAACGAGAACATCGCGATCTTCACGGAGGAGATGACTCACCTCTTCCGCCACGCCGACCCCGATATGTCTGAGGAAAAGAAAGTTCGGTTCTTGATGCGGGCTGTCAAAGAGCAAATATTCGCCGGATTGATGCGCAACCCGCCCAAG
Organism: Dermacentor silvarum; assembly: GCF_013339745.2. Classification (NCBI taxonomy): domain Eukaryota; kingdom Metazoa; phylum Arthropoda; class Arachnida; order Ixodida; family Ixodidae; genus Dermacentor; species Dermacentor silvarum. The sequence goes on along the minus strand of NC_051155.1, from coordinate 83,172,666 downwards.
AGTGTCGCCGAATTTCTTTCCGAGGCCACAACGATCGAGAAGACGCTTGAAATGCGCGCTAGGCAATACAACCGCCGTGCCCTGACCAACTACGCCGATGCTCAAGCACTAGGCGCCGACGACCTGCGCGAGACCATCCGAGCAGTCGTTCGCGAGGAGCTGCAGAAGCTCTTTCCCGGGTCGCAGCCTCAAGTGGCATCTATCGCCGACGTCGTCAAAGAATAAGTTCAGCGCTCACTTGGAGATCCCGATGTGCAGCCGCAATCGCCACAACCCCAGCCGTAAGCGCTGACCTACGCCGCCGTTGCCCGTCGTCAAGGCCCCCCTTCACGCTCGTGCCAGGGCGCCGTAACGCCGCAGTTCCGTCGTCCACCGCCGCCGCCGCCGCCAGAACGCCCGCCCGTCGCCCAGCGTATAGCTACCCAAGAAAGACAGACATTTGGAGCGCCCCCGACCACCGCCCGCTCTGCTATCACTGCGGAGAAGGCGGCCATGTCTACCGCCGATGCCCATACCGCGAGATGGGCCTACGAGGGTTCGCCGTCAACGCGCCGCGTCCACAGCTTGGCGAGCGACCACGTGACATCGCCGACTACCTCGCCGGAGTCCAGTGGCAACCACGACGACCCTCACGCTCGCCGTCACCGGGCCGCTACATCTCGCCGCATCGCCGTCAGTACACCGGTCCCACCCGGGGCCGATCTCCGAGCCCTTACCCGGGAAACTAAAGGCAGCAACCGATGGAGGTGCGGTTGCTGTACGACGCAATGCCGAAGATCCTCCGCCGCCGACAATGACGACGACGATTCGCGAATCATCACGACGAGATATCAGCATGCCGCCTAGCAACAGCCTTGACAGCACTTCGCCGCAGAAAGAAGACCTTCCGACGCAACGTAGCAGCAGCAGAGCAAGCCGACGCAGCCGTGATCCGACGCCACGAATTAACCGCAACGCCAGACGCCGGTCTAGCGAACTAGACGTGCTCATCGATGGTCATAACGTCACCGCTCTCGTCGACACTGGCGCCGACTATTCCGTCTTCAGTGGCGCGTTCGCCGCCAAGTTAAAGAAGGTGAAGACGGCCTGGCAAGGACCCGATATCCGGACAGCGGGAGGCCACCTAATAACGCCGGCTGGAATCTGCACAGCCCGAGTCACGGTAAACAACCGCACTTACCCGGCGAGCTTCGTAATCCTGCAGCACTGCTCCAGGGATGCTATCCTAGGCATGGACTTTCTAAACCAATACGGTGCAGTCATCGACTTAAGGTCCAGGTCGATAACGCTTTCAACGCACAACGCGATACCACCGGATACAAGCATAAGTTACCATGCCTTGAATGTGCTTGAAGAACAAGTCACCGTTCCGCCTCGCTCCAGCGTAATGATTTCCGTCGGTACCGAAGTGCCTGCAGACATGGAGGGCATCATCGAGGGCGATCATCACCTACCGCTCGACCGTCAAATTTGCGTCGCTAGAGGCATAGCTGAGCTACGTGCAGGGAAAGCAAGGGTGATGCTCACGAACTTCAGCCCTGAATACAAGCACATCAACAAAGGCACCACGGTCGCCTACATCGACGAAATAGTACAAGCCAGCAGTGCTTTCGCCTTCACGGATTCCAGTGCACCTGCAACAACGACTATAATACCTGAACCAACTTTCGACGTCAATCAGAACCTTCCCAGGCATAAGAAAGAACAACTAAAAGCTCTGCTCCTGCAATACAAGGACTGCTTCTCGTCGTCGTCAAAAGTTCGACAAACCCCTGTCGCCAAGCACCGCATCATCACCGACGAAAATGTCCGCCCACTCCATCAGAGCCCGTACCGAGTTTCGGCGCGTGAACGTAAGGCCATAAGGCAACAAGTCGACGAAATGCTACGCGACGACATCATCCAGCCGTCCAAGAGTCCGTGGGCGTCCTCCGTGGTGTTAGTGAAGAAGACGGATGGAGCCCTAAGTTTCTGCAGTCGATTATCGTGACCTCAATAAAGATCACGAAGAGGACGTATACCCTCTCCCTACGTATTGACGACGCCTTGGATCGACTACTACAACGCAAAGTATTTTTCGTCGATGGACCTCAAAACCGGCTACTGGCAAAACGAAGTCGACAAGAGGGACCGGGAGAAGACTGCGTTTATAACACCAGACGGACTGTTCGAGTTCAAGGTCATGCCGTTTAGGTCTTTGCTCGGCACCTGCGACTTTCCAACGCGTCATGGATAAGTACTGGCAGGCTTGAAGTGGCAGACTTGCCTCGTCTATTTGGACTGACGTCGTTGGTTTGCCTCAAGCTTCGAAGAACACCTGCGGCGCCTTCAAAGCAGTTCTTCAAGCAATCAAGACCACCGGACTCACGTTAAAGGCAGAAAAGTGCCGCTTCGCATACGAGGAGCTCTTGTTCTTGGGCTACGTCATCAACAAGTCTGGAGTGCGCCCCGACCCTCACTGAAAACTGCAGCCATCTCCAACTTTCCTCCACCCGCCGACAAGAAGGCAGTGCGTAGATGTGTTGGACTGTGCGCCTATTACAGGCGCTTCGTCAAGGACTTTTCGCGGATCGCTGAGCCACTGACGTACCTCACGAAGGCCGACGTCGAGTTCAAGTGGGAGACGCCGCAAGTCGAAGCATTTGAATAACTGAAGCGACGCCTGCAATCGCCGCCAATACTTGCGCATTTCGACGAAAACGCCGATACCGAAGTCCACACCGACGCAAGCAGCGTAGGACTCGGCGCCGTTCTTGTGCAGAGGACTGACGGACTAGAAAGGGTTGTAAGTTACGGTAGCCGGTCACTATCGAAGGCGGAAGCAAATTATTCTACAACAGAAAAGGAGTGCCTCGCATCATCTGGGCTACATCATAGTTTCGTCCCTACCTCTATGGCAGGCCCTTTAATGTTGTGAGCGACCACCATGCCTTGTGTTGGCTAGCTAACTTGAAGGATCCTTCAGGTCGCCTCGCACGATGGAGTCTAGACTTCAAGCATTCGACATCACCGTCGTTTACAAGTCCGGGCGAAAGCACTCTGACGCCGTACTGCTTGTCTTCGCGCCCCTCGTCGAACCGCCGCCACAAGACGACCAGGATGACGACACTTTCTTGGGACCTCAGTGCCGACGAATTCGCCGAACAACAGCGAGCCGACCCGGAACTAAGGAGCCTTGTAGACTATCTGGAAGGCAAGGACCGTCATTGGCCGAAGGTGTTCAGGCGAGGATTGGCGTCGTTTTTCTTGCAAAACGACATTCTCCTAAAGAAGAACTTCTCGCCTCTCCGAGCTAACTACCTCCTCGTGGTACCCGCAGCATTGCGTCCAGAGGTTCTGCAAGCTCTCCATGACGACCCAACGGCTGGACACCTCAGGTTTTTCCCGCACGCTCGCGAGGATACAAGAAAAATACTACTGGCCTCGCCTCTACTGCCGACGTCGCCCATTACGTAAGGACATGCCGAGACTGTCAGCGACGCAAAACACCGCCGACAAGGCCAGCCGGACTTCTACAGCCGATCGAGCCACCTCGCCGACCGTTCCAGCAGATCGGGATGGACTTACTGGGGCCTTTTCCGACGTCGACGTCCGGGAATAAATGGATCGTCGTAGCTACGGACTACCTCACCCGCTACGCTGAAACAAAAGCCTTGCTCAAAGGCAGTGCCGCCGAGGTAGCCCGATTCTTCGTTGAGAATATCCTCCTGCGTCACGGTGCCCCAGAAGTCCTCATCACCGACAGAGGTACGGCCTTCACGGCTGAACTAACTCAAGCCATCCTGCGCTACAGCCAGACAAGCCATCGCCGGACCACCGCCTACCACCCGCAGACGAATGGCCTCACCGAGCGCCTAAATAAGACCATCGCCGACATGCTGGCAATGTACGTCGACGTCGAACACAAGACGTGGGATGCCATCCTTCCGTACGTGACCTTCGCATACAACACGGCCAATGCAAGAAACGACGCACGTGGCGCCGTTCAACCTGGTCTACGGAAGGAACCCGGCAACGACGCTTGACGCCATGCTACCGGACGTCACAGACGAAGAAAATCTCGACGTTGCCAGCTATTTGCAGCATGCCGAAGAAGGTCGACAGCTCACCCACCTGTACATCTAGAACCAGCAGAGGACCGACAGCCGACACTACAATCTTCGACGACGCTACGTCGCGTACCTGCCCGGCGACCGTGTTTGGGTCTGGAATCCGGTATGCCGACGAGGAGTTAGCGGGAAACTGTTACGTTGCTGTTTCGGACCATACAAGATAATCCGACGTATTGGCGCACTGGACTATGAGGTCGTGCCAGACGGCATTTCGCACAGCGGCGCCGGGCATGACCTGAAGTCATCTACGTGGTGCGTCTTAAGCCTTTCTACGCCCGCTAAAGAACTTTGGTACTTTGTTACTTTGTTATTGTTTGTTGTTTTTTTTTTCTCTCTCTCTCTCTCTCTCTGTACGCGTGGTTTTGTTTTCGCTTTCACATTTGTTTGTAGCATCGGGACGATGCTTTTTAAGGGGAGGGTATTGACACGTATAAATGTTTATCTTTCACCGGTGGCCGCTTTCCACCGGCTAACAAATGTTAAACGTTATCGTTCGGCGCAGGACGCGCCTGTGTCGGAGGTTTCTAGAACGTTATCGATGCTTCTTTCCGTTGTCTGTTTTCACCGACGCTTATGTTATCTGATTGTGTGACCGACGCGAATTGTCTAGAAGTTTCTGGACGACACGCGGGCATCAGGGATTAATCTAGAACCTTCGATGACTCAGGTATAAAAGCCGACGCGTTTTGCCGCTGATCAGATTTTCGACGATCGCCGACTGTGTTCGCCGCTATCGTTGTGCTTTGAGTGTAGCTTACTTTTGTGGGCACAGGTTCGCCCAATAAACAACAAGTTTCGTCATACACAGTTTTGCGACTGTTTTATTTACCGTCACTACTACGTGACAATATTACAAGTTTCATGATGTTAAATATGGAAAGATATCACCTCAGTCTTGGGGTGCGATTTTGTACGCGTTCCAAAATGGAACGGAGGCGGTTCGTTCTTTACGTCACGAAATAGGCGGTCCGCCATGTTCGCGAGGACGAGAGGAAGCAAAGAGCCAATGAGCGAAGTGGACGCCTGCGTCACGCTTTTGACGTCTGCTTGGGGACCGTATAACATACTTAGAAGCGTTTCTAACATGTTGAGAAATATCTGGCTATTATGAATGAGTAGCAAAATGTGTTGGTGTTGCTTTTCAAAGATTCAGTTTGGAATGCGGAACGAGTTAAACAAATTATTGCGGTTAATGTCTTGAAATGGCGCTAGGTGGTGTCGCAATTTTGCGAAACGTTTAGTGGTGGCGCTATCCACTACCCCGTTTCAAGCAATGCTTGTATGCATGTCTCCACCACTATTAAAATTCAAACGGCGCGAGTTTTGAAGCGGTTGGTTCGGTCGAGCCGTTACGTGCGGAGAGCCATGTAGGAAAACGTGTCGGCTTCTGCGCCCGTTATGGGACCGCGCGTTTCCGAGGGCCAGCGGGAGACGGTGCTCGCTTTTATGAGCCGCATCTCCAGCTGGCTTTAAGATCCAGCGAGCTGGGGCCGGGCTTCAGCCTTGTCGACCGACGACAGGCTGTGGCAGCAGCTGGCCGACGTGCTGAACGCGGAAGGGCCCGTTGTGAAAACGGTCGACCAGTGGAGGAAGCAGCAGGTCTACGAGGCCCGCCGCGATGCTACCGCTATAGCCCAAGAGCAAATGTGAGTGACCGTCGAATGGTCCGGGCGATTTGTTCTTCGACATTGGTGTGTATTTTCAGAAGCACTGGAGGGGGTCGCGCACCCGGCTTCCGGGGCCGAGTGCTCCAGCTGACGGGCGCGGTCCGCTTCCGCGGCGTCACCGACCTACCCTACCAAGAGGTAAGCACACTGCCGGCGTAATATCATGCGTTCCTGAACGGTGCCGGCTTAGAGTTTGCCATTATCTGTAAGTGGTACCTTTAGCAGAACGCGACACTGTTGGTGAACAGGAAAATAGCGTCGGAAGCTTTAGGTTGGTAGATCCTTCGGTGTCATTTTATGTGAAGGACATAACTATTATTTATGCTCTGTTATCATAAGTGAATCATGAATCTGGAAAACAAGCCAACTTTTGATGTAAATAAGAAATATGCGTTGTATTAAGGACTCGGTATCCTATCTTGCCAACGATCAACAGCCGGGCAAAAGGTTGGTTGGCCCTGAAAAGGGTTGTTTGGTGGTAAGAGATGAATTTGAGTAGATGACTGAAAAGTAGTTCCAACAGGTCCTTGTCTGCCCAAACGAAGAGGGCATAGCTTGTACATGACGCGTGACACTGCCAAAGGATGCCATCAGGCCAGTGGCTCTTCAACAGAGAGAGAGAGAAATCACTTTTTTTTATTCTGCGATAAAAAATGCATCAGTGCCCTGAGTCCAGGGCGTCGCTTGCGGCATGCTTCAGCGCTAGGCCGATGAAGTCCCCAAGGAATCGTTGGTCGTGAAGGGTGGTTGCGGCGGTCAGCCACTCGGAGGAAGGGGTAGATGGGAGGGATGAAGGTTTGGGTAAGGGGGTAGTTTTGGATGGCATTGCCATAGGATATGTGATGTGTTAGGAGGATAGACACTACAGTGGCTACAGCGAGGGAGGTGGGCAATTGTTGTGCACGTTGCAATTCTTGACAACAACAGCTTCCAGCGATGAGCTGGTTGCGAGTAATCAGCAACTCATATGAACAATTCCACCACAATTATTCATTTCAGGTGCTGCGAAGGATCGAACAATCCACCACCCGGCTCGCCATCGCGGCAGAGAGGACGGCAGCGGCTCAGGAGGGCATACTGGAGAAGGTGCGCTCCCTGGCACTAGTCGTAGCTGGCCACCTGCAACAAGAAAGGAGGAATTAATTTATTGTTTATTTTCACCTATTCAATTCATTTTAGTCATTATTGTTTTATGAGTTCAATTTATCTGTTTATTTTGTTCTTTGAGTTTTATATCTTCACTTTCATTTTATGCACTTATTGTTGCTTCATTTTGAGTTTTACTGTTTAAGTTTCATTGTTGCCTTGTATGAGTAATGCAGGAGGATTTTTTGGACGAAAGGTGTAATGCGTGCACCCATTTTTGTATCGTAGTATTTTCCTCTTTCAATTTATACTAATCCAGCTGCAACGCCAGCGTGCTTTCTTTTATTTACACATTTCGAAGACACTGGAATCATTACAAGTAGTTGTCGATTTCTGTGTATGGGTTTTGTACTGTGATATTTATATTGGTTCACTATGTTTTGTAGCTTACTGCACTCATTATGAAGCGTTACCGCATAGTGTTTGCACTGTGATATGTTCATTTCGGCACAGTGATGCTGAGGTACAACTACAATGTGGTGTTTTTTCAGAGCACCGAACTAGTCACTCTGCAAGTTGCATAGTTTCACAAATGAAAATGGCCATCATCATTGCACCACGCCGGTGATTGGTTTCCTCTAGTTTTCGTTCCAAGTGAGCAAGAATAAGTTTTAAGTGTAACACGTTCTGGGTGCTGTGAGATTGCAGAGCTAATTATTCATGTTGTATGTAATTTATGTTTCATCACAGCTGGCAAGTGCACTCACCTTTCTACAATTATGATTCACCTGTTCTTTAGCATCACACTGCAATTGCTGTCGAAAAATGAATGCTTCTGGTCAGTGACTCATAACACTGAGAAGGGAATGGACATACCTGTCCAAGTCATACTTTCTTGCAAGGTCACTTAAATGTAACTGCAAGTTTTATTTGCCGTGGTGAATACGAATTGTGTGATGCTCATGTTGCAATGTTCTCACATGCTTTGCTACGTGTAGCATGCTGTATCTACAAGGTTCATGATGTACAGAGGTCAACACTCATGTCTAGAACACACTTGCGAGGGCCAAAGCAGCCACCTAGGCTTAATCCGACCACCAGGTCGATAAAAATCAATGGGAACTGTACATTTAGTCACGCAAGCTCACATACAGCAGATATTGTGCCACATGTCGTCATCAGATTCGCCAGCGCAGTCCTGCAAACATGATTTGCACGTTCTAGAGATGTGTGCTGGCCTCTGTACTTGTCGTCATAGCATGTAATAAAGTTGACCTTTGTATTTTTTGTGCTTTCACGTTAATTTACGTCTACCCATTTAGACATGATGTGACGAGTATAATGTCACAACACTCAGTGCTAGATTTTTTTCTTTTGTGGTTGAATCCGCATTCATTACGCTTTACTTGCTTGCCTCGTCTGCGTATTCATGCTTGCATGGAAGTTTTCATACACCTAGCACAAGAGGTGGCTAGCAAGCATATTGCATCGTTCCTACTAATGTACACCGAGCGCCCGAATGCACAGGATGTGGCGGTTGCGATCATTCTGGTGTGTTTTATGAAAATTATGCAAACCTGTGCAAGAGTCTCCGAGGTTTATGCAAACCTTGGAGCCTCTTGCACAGTGAAGAGGGTACAATTGTTTCCGAGTCCACGGCTGTGGCATTCTTTTTGAAGGATTTTTGTATAACTTTACTTCGTTTGTGTTTAAATTACCATAATTTGTCGGATGTTTTGATTTGGAAACATTGACCATCCGTATGGAGGGGTACTTGATGTGTATACAAGTTCCTTAATGTATTTTTCACTGTACAAACACAGCCTTGTGATAGCCTAGGGGCATTGCAATTTGTATAAATAAATTATGTATGTGTTATGAAAGCTCACCATTCCTGTGACATCAATATTCCTGTGACTATCAACAAAGTTGTTACCAACTAAAGTGCTCTGCCCTAGTTAGGGGTACACATTACGAATACTTACCAAGCAGAGACTCGCCAGGCTGCAGTTGTGCGGCGAGGCGCGTACACAGTGGATTATGCTGCCACATCCAAGAGTCGTGGCCCGAATCAGGGAGCCGGAGGACCACAACAAGGATGCAAAGTTCCGAGTTGCACACCTGCAATGAGGAGCAATACAAAATAGCACTGCAGATATGCTCAAAATCCCTTTTTGCCATTCATATGCAGAAAACAATACATACATTTACGCTGGTATAAGCAGCTACACTCTTTCACTCATAGGTGTGCACAGGGTTTCGCATTTGGGGCCCTTTGTGCGCACGCCTATGGTTTGCACTAAGTGATCGCTAAATGAAAACTTGGGGCACGAAATTGCGCAAGAACACCCATACACGCCAAATCCAGCCCATGCAATGGTTGTAAGTACTTCCCTGTTCAAAATGCTTCCATCGTATCTTCCCTATAGTGTATCGATTTTGCTACGACTGCTGCCCATGTTCCTAAATACCTCCAAAATGCACAACTCCATTGTGTATGCACGCCAGAACGAAAACACAATTTTGGTACGGCAAACGGCTCATGCACAGAAACACACGGCACTCATCATTACCGCTGACATGTCAGACTTCAACGAGCTCGTACCCCGCATGTCCTCTTTTAATCGTTACATTACTAGTTATGCCAGCTTGGGCATTAAACTGAACAATTGCTACTATGCGCGAGTAAAAATGGCGACTACAGTTTGAAGTAAAACATTCCAACGGTACTTACGACTATGACGTTGAGGGCGTAATAACCCTTTCTCGACATGAAGCTCGCCGTGTCGGCCGGGCTGAGTCCCTCTGGCTTCATAACGGCGATCAACGTGCCGTCGACGCACGCTAGCACGCCTGGAATGGCACCGCGTCGCGCAAACGCCGCCTTTGCTTCATCCTTGGCAGCCGGTGTCAATGAAAAGTCCACCAACTTTCTCCGGGCAGACACGGAAATGATGGCCTCCGTCACCTCCTGGATGGTGTTGCTCGCGGCCAGCTGCGCGATGCCTATTTGCTCCTCGCGACCAACGCTCCTCCGGAAGCTTCCAGTGCCGAAAAATCGCAGCGCGCACAACACCTTCCTTTCTGTGGAAAGGCCACTGGCTCGCTGGCATCCAATGATGGAGTCAAGCTCGTCGCACAAGCGACGCACTGTTCGTTTGGACAGACGAAAATATTGCCGGAACTCTTCCTCCGTCAACTCTTTAAATGCATCATCTACCTCGGGTCATCGTCTCTGCACGACTGCAGCAGCCGCACAGGCGACACGAAAAGACACGGCAAAAAAAGAAAACGCCATTTTCTCCAACTGTTGGGATTCCCGATTTGGATTGAACCGGATACGAAAGAGGCTAACTGTCCCACGTGCTTACGTTTTAATCCAATCCAAGTCGTCTGGTAGCCGTTCTAATCCGTTCTATCGAAACGGACGGACTCGGCAACCGTTCCGTTGCGTTCGTCCGTTAGCAGACGACACGGAATGATTGACAGCAGCAAGACGTCACGGTTCACGTCACAATTGACGTCATGGCGTTCGTCACGGTTCAAATTGACCAATCGTGTGCGGCTCGATGGAACGGAACGCCTCCGTTCCATTTTGGAACGCGTACAAAATCGCACCCCTGATTGTATGAGCGACGCGAAGTATCTACAACTTTCTGGAAGATGTGCGGGTACCAGGGATTATTCTGGGGCCTTCAATGACTCATGTATAAAAGCCGACGCGTTTCGCCGCTGATCAGATTTCGACGATCGCGGACTGTATTCGCCGCTTTCGTTGTGCTTCGAGTGTAGCTTGCTTTTGTGGGCACATGTTCGCCCAATAAAGAATCAGTTTCGTCATACACAGTTTTACGACTGTTTACTTCAACGTCACTACTATGTGACGGTATGGGAATCTGCTGATCAGACTATCTGAAGTAGAGCACTGCACGGGCCGGTTTTTCAAGTCCGGGTCGGACCCGAGCCCGACAGTACCATACTTTGGCCCGCCCGGTTCTGTTCGACCCATTAGCCTTTTTGCCTATACGAAGCTAGCTCTAGTTCTCGATTATTGTGAAGATACTGTCATGTGATCAACGGCCGCCGGGTGGTCTTCAAGCTGCATCAAAGCAGGTTTTTGCCCTGCATCCCTTCTTGCTGGTTACTTCATAATTTAACTGTGAGAGAAATAAACATTTCATTACTAGCCGAACACGCACAGATTAATATGTGAATATTTGGTAGGAAAACAAACCATACAATCGACAGTTAAGAAAATAGGGAGGGATCAGGCTAACAACCACCGGGAGTGGCAGAACCCCGGCTTACATTTATGGATGAAGTTGTAGAAAAAGCACATCGGTTGATCACCATGCTCGTGCTTTAAAGAGTGCGGCAACATACCATAGCGAAGGCATAGGTGAACACTACCGTACACGCCGCGGCCCGCCATTTAATCTCACTTTTGAATCTCATATAGTCATTCGGATACAGTGATGGAACTCGAGCCAATAATTTCGGCGCCAATGTAAATTTAGATACGCTGGTTACTGGCTTTCAGGAATACGATAATACACGGCCACTAGAAGCTTTTTTTTTCACTAAACAGAAATTGTAGACCCACAAGGCTATCGCTCATCATATTTTCACACGGAACATGCCATTTTTTATTGCTTTATTAGGCTTCATTATAATTATGTCATTTTTTAATCGACAATTTTGGCATCCTTGTTTAGAAATATATGCAAATTTAGACTCTGTCTAATTGTGTCTCAGTACAGAATAAAATTAGGTTGGAGTGCATACGGTAGGCATTGCCAAATCCTGACTGGGAGCTTACCACTGTCGTTGAAAGAAAAGTGTACAATCATTGCATTCTACCGGTGCTAACATATGGGGCAGAAACTTGGAGGTTAACAAAGAAGCTCGAGAACAAGTTAAGGACCGCACAAAGAGCAATGGAACGAAAAATCTTAGGAGTAACGTTAAGAGACAGGAAGAGAGCGGTGTGGATCAGAGAACAAACGGGGGTAGACGATATTCTAGTTGACATTAAGCGGAAGAAATGGAGCTGGGCAGGCCATGTAATGCGTAGGATGGATAATCGGTGGACCATTAGGGTTACAGAATGGATACCAAGAGAAGGGAAGCGCAGTCGAGGACGGCAGAAAGTCAGGTGGGATGATGAGGTTAGGAAATACGCAGGCGCAAGTTGGAATACGCTATCGCAAGACAGGGGTAATTGGAGATCGCAGGGAGAGGCCTTCGTCCTGCAGTGGACATAAATATAGGCTGATGATGATTATGATGACAGTGCACCTACAACGTAGGCTTTCCTTGTTTTTGTTTGTTTGTTTTTTCTTCGCGCAGAATTAAGTATGATCTGCTTGATTATTCACGTAAGTTCGCAGACAACGCACCTAGTGCTTTCAAAAACATGTACAAGGCTGCGAACAAGAGGGTCCAGCCACTTAATGAGTGGAAATAGCATTAAAAAAAACTTACTGAGGCAATAAAATGCTCTGCATTTCTATTTTGTTTTTCATATTCCCCTCCCCAATGTTGAGAAATTTTGCAGCATCCGCGTAGACCTAAAGCATTTGTCTAAGAACAATATACACTTGAAAGTCTCAGTTTATTTAGTTGAGCTAATTGTGAAATAACCTACGGCAGAATATTCAACTCGCTTGAAAATATAACGAAGCAAATTAATGGAAACCAGTAGTAAGTTGCCCTGTACCTTAAGATACAAAAAAGTTGCAAATGAGCTTTTCAGAATTTATTTGCTACAATTTTATCGAGGTACTCCAAGTAATTCTTGAAAACTTATTTAATTTTTGTTTTTCCTTTAAAATGATCACGCCGAAAATCTAGATATTTTTCTGCAGCAACAAAATATTGCAGTCGACTCTGCCTCTAGGCACGTCTTCCGCTTTTGAAAAATGTAACGAGCTCTATCGAAACTCATCTCATTGATTCCCGTTAAGGTTAGCTCGGATACCTGAAACAGTCTAATGAATGTTTTTGCAGCGAGTCTCACACCAATCCAATAGTTTTCCATTTCTTTAGCGCGACTGCAATGCATATATATTTCTAACTCTTTGTCAGGTTGATTCGAATCTGTGATGCCTAGCAACTCTTGAAGTGTGCCTTTCGCCGCTATTCCCACCCATCGAAATGTGTTTCCCCTTGTCTATTGGCGGTGCCGCTGTCGAAATCATACCGCTACCTGCATCAAACTTCGGGTCGTCCATCACATGCCTGAGCACGATCACCTCTAGGAATTCGAGGTGTTAATAGGCTGGGAACAACGTGGGCAAGAGTTCGTTAGTGTCGCGAAGACGAAAGAATTCCTGCAGAACCCATGTTAAGATGATTATCGAAGTTATAGCCATTAACATTCACACAATCTAGCGAGCAAGAAGCGACACACCGTGTTAGCTAAAACACCTTTATTTAGAATCCGTAGTGTTTCCCCTGATGTTTCAAGTGATTCGGCTATATGCGGCCATGCACTGTCTCCCTCATTGACCGGCTTTGTTATGACCATCGCTCGCCAATGTTACCTCACGATGGTAGAACAAGGACCGCAAGCCGACGGTGCATGCAGTGACGACGATGGAATTACGAGGTAGGAATGATGTCGATAGAACGACGAAGGCATATGAGGACGACGGCATGGTGACGATGAGATGATTCTCATGTGATGGCGATAAATAATTGCTACGAAATACAATGTCATGACGCCGGTGTTCTAATCTCGATTGATTGACAATAATTGCACAATATTAGCGGAATGAAATAGAAATTATGCTGATGGAACATTAGGTGGTATCACGACCAAAGCATTTAGTAATTTTTAGCCAACCAGACACGCTTCTGAATAACATACCAGCCTTCTCCCTTTCTTTACTCCTATTCCTTCCCAAGACGCTTTACAAACATATCCTCTGCCGTTGAGCTCAGTACGCCGGTGCTCTAGCTCATTAGGCCACGATCACACGTTTACAAACGTATGATGCCAACAAGTATATTATTCAAGCTCGAACTTAGGGGGAACATTGAGCTTGGGGGCTCCTATCGAAATACATGGGAAATCGGCAATAGTTTCTTAGAGCAACCGATCCCCCAAATCTTATGAGTTATGTTGAATTTAGAAAACAAAGTTAAAATGTAGTGATTGCAGAAAGGGATATTTTATTATAGGCCGTCTACTTTTTTTACGTAAAATTTTAAGAATTGCCAAATTTTCTAATAAGAAAACTTCACTTATAGAGCTATGTACCTCAGCAGCTAAAAATGATATCGGAATTCTGTAAACTGCACCTAATAATACATCCAAAGCGCATAGCAATCATATATCATACACCATCCTGAAATATACCACTATGTTGTGAATGTTGCACTTGCAAAACCCTTCCAAACATTATAACAAATTCGCGTAAGTTTTAAGGTATAGCAAAAAAAAAATTCGCTTTTGATGCTCCAAAGGGTGCAGTTTATATAAATGCCATATTTGTTTTTAATGGCTGAGTTGCGGATTTGGAAACTTCATGCTTGTATTTTTTTTTTCAAATTTACGAACATCCTGCGATTCTTTGAAAACATTACACTATATAAACGAAAATTCTATTTGCTGCAGTCTCTGCAATTTAACTTTCCCTCTTAATGCAACACATTTCATTCATATCGGTTCAGCGGTTTCTCATAAAAGCATTCCTGCATTTTACGTGTATTTGAGAATCCGGCATCGAAGATAGGCCCGAGCTAAAGCTTCCTCTTAAACAATGGATCACGCCAGTTCTATAGGAAACCCATGAAACAGAACCCTGACGTATATGCAAGACCATGGCCACAGTGGTGCACAAATAAAAAGTCTGCTCAAGAAAAAAATGTATATTCAACGGAAGCTTCGCGGGAGCCTTTATCTCGGCCAGACATCTCTCCAGAATGCGGCCGAGCTTTCTGGCCAGGTGTCTAGCAAAACCGTCGATTCATTGTCAGTAGAGCAAGTCGAGCAAGGCCGTCTTCGAGATAACGCTGATACACAAGCGCGCTCGTTTCCAAGCACCGAGGTGAAGCCATAGCTTCAGGGTGTGTTTCTTTTTATTGCGCTTTCTTTAGTTGTGCGTCATAGCATACGTCATCGCGGGAATTTCGAATTCTTTAAGGTCGATACGCCACGTGGTGGCGAAAAAAGGAAACTGTATGAAATGTCCCTAATGCCTGGTATTGCAAGGCTTTCGTGTGGAAGCCGAAATGTTCAGAATTTTTAGAAAACAACATTTTGGTCGGCGTTCTGTTTTTTTCCCCTATTATGCTGTTACTTCCCAACCAGACGAGATTTCGTCGAACTCTTGATTTCAGATATCTTGATACTTGAGCTAATTTTAAATTCTGCTTAGCCGATGTGTTTGACTTCACTTTTGCCCAGCTGCAAGTCCACAATTGCAACAAATGCCCTAATGTAAATAATTAGAATGTTATTGTTTGGAAGTTTGGGAAATATATTTGAAACAGTGAATTTGTCATATTCGACAAGCAATGTCATCTTCCAGTAACCCACCTGAACAATTAGAATTGCCCTATATGCCACAAACATAAATATATAAGGTGCAACAAACTTTTATGTTCATGTTACAGCTCAAGTTGCATTACCGGCATTGTTTGTGTTTATAAAATTACAATGGATAACATATATTATAGCACAGCTTCTGCTTAAGCTTCTTGGTCAGACACACTGGTAGACATAATGGCATGAAGGAATCAGCACAAAGAAACACATGGACAGCACTGCCATTAAGTACCAACTGATTTTATTCGTGAAGGCAGGCGAGCATTTAAAACCACAACCGCTCTTTTTGTGCCAGTGACGAGTCTCACTTGTACAGGGTTTTTTCGCCTACTGAGTGCCATGGACAAGTGGCAATGTTTTCATCATTTTGGTGTGAATACTGTGTTAATAAGAGGCACCAATTTTGCAGTAAACAGATGTTTTGAGGCCATAGTGGGAGGAAACGAAGCAGAAGTCTGGCTTGTTTAAAAGTAGCAGTGCAAAGTGAGGTGGCTGCAGTGACTAAGGTCGCCTGTTCAATGCCGGAATTCATGTTTTTGGATCTGAAGTAAAGAATTTGAGCTGGAAAGCTCCAATGTGTCATGATTGGAGCATCAACATTGTACTAATAATTGCGAAGAAAATTTGAGCCCCTGGCGACCTGTTTAGAAAAATAAGTACTTTTTTGCTTACACCTTTGCGATTGTCCTTCCAGGCAGCGCCAGCAATAACGCATTTCATGGGGGATAACAAAAGCATGGTTGACTTCTGTTCCAAAAAACGTGTCATTTCTTTTATAGAGCACTTACCTGCGATTCATCACTCACATTGTGACAGGTGCATCTTTTGTATCCTTACTGTTCTGAGTGCCCCATACAATATTAACTCTTTCCGAGCTCAATTTTATTTTCGGAAAAACACTGAAATTTCCAAAGTTTTTATGAGTGATTTATTGTGAAGAGCTTTCATTATTGCAATATCAGCTGTTCGTTTATTATTTTGTGCTGTCCTTTACTAGCTATCAACAATTTTTTCATGTTTTTAAGTTGCGAATAGGCAAGAACACCGAAACTGTTTATATTGGTATTAAACGTAACAATATGGAGCATGATATTGTTACGGACCAGTAGTTACGATAACGAAGAGGCCAGTCGTGTGAAGACGACAGCCATTAGAGGCTAGCACGGGCTGTTGCCTATTGGTCAAGTACAGCGTATTCACGTGTACATATACTTGTATGTATCTTGTCGTCTGTGTCTTCCCACATAACATATTAAGTCGAGATGGACATTCCCTGTCCTTGTCACTGAAGCTCTGCAGTGGTTGGTACTTCGAGCTTTCCATCATGGCTGCCTGAGACGACGGCTCGACTCAGCCGGTTCTGACACCAGCTGCCACTTCGATGGCCTACATCGCACTCCACTCCCCGTGACCCTGGCGTATTCTCTGGAAAAGATGGGAAAGACGCGGAGGACTGGATCAGACTGCACGAACGAGGCACCAATAATCGGTGGGACCCTACTGTCATGCTTGCCAACGTAGTATTTTACCGTGTTGGAGTATGAGTACGGACATAGGCGCCGACTACGGGGGGCTCTGGGGCTCGAGCCCACCTCCCCCCCCCTCCCCTTTCTCGCCAAAGTGTCATCACCAGAGTTCTGTTGCCCACATCATTTGCGGTTTTTTTAGAGTTGCCTCAACGTTTCACTAAAAATTTTATTGTAGCTGAAAGCTTACTGCATCAGCGCGGACGTGCACGGCTTTACATTCACACTTTCGCTTTATTTCGGCAAATCCTGACCATAGGACGACAAGCGTATTAGAAGCGCCAGCGGCGGCTACCTCATAAGCATTTATTTCTCACTTCAACGTTTTTTTTTTTTTAATTTCGACTGTGAACACTATAAACACACATACAGTATATTTAAATATATACACAGGAATAAGTTTGTTACATTTTTTAAAGAGAAGGATTTAGCCAAGTAACAATTATTTCTAATTGTAAGGATAGGTTATGCCTGGAGAATGAATACGTTGCTCTATGTTCACCTCCAATTACCCCTGCCTTGCGCTAGCGTATTCCTACTTGCGCCTGCAAGTTGGAATACGCTTGGAATACAGGGATAATTGGAGATCGCAGGGAGAGGCCTTCGTCCTGTAGTGGACATAAAATATAGGCTGATGATGATGATGATGATGTTCAGGTCAGCTAAGGCGTGGCGCTGCTGAACACGAGATGGCGAGATCAAATCCCGGCCGCGGCGGCCATATTTCAATGGATGCAAAATGCAAAAACGCCCGTGTGCTTGCGTTTTACTGCACGTTAAACAACCCCAGGTGATCAAAATTAATCCAGAGCCCTCCACTACGGCGTGTCTCATAATCAGAACTGGTTTTGGCACGTAAAACCCCCAAAAGAAGAAGAATGTTCACCTCTCTTCAAATTGCTTTGCGTGCTTTTTTTTACCCTGAAAAAGAAAAACCTACAGTCTTCAGTGGCCCCTTCAGCAGAGTCTTTTATCAGCGGCGTGTGAAATGCACATGAATGCTGTGTGTCTGAGTATTGCTACTGTTTCCAGTAGGCAATGCTAACGACTCACGAAACAAAAACCAACCAAACACTGTTCTCATAATTTACAACATTTATTAGGGATGGAAACATCCCCACATGCCTGCAGCGGTCATAAATAAAAATAATTTACTCAGTAACCGAATTGAGGCTAAGCCGGATTCACTCGCAATCAGAATCAATAGCCGCCATGCGCAGCAGCGCTTATACTCGCACTAAACGTAAGAAGAAGAAAAAAGAAAGACGCACAGTGTCACCCGAATGACGAAGCATCGATTGCAATAGAAAATTAGTAGACAGCTGTATGAAGTAAGGATAGTAGTTTTATCGGCCGTATAAACTTGCAAACATTTGCTTACTAACTGAATTATCAAGCATGTTGTCAGCGGGCCCAAGCAAACAAGAACACAGCACACTCGATGACCTCTGACACTAACCGTCAAAACGCTGGCGTATGAAAGTGCGGCACCAGCAAGCAGTGATCTTCGTACTGTCTATCACTTCAACGGAAACTGAGCGGCAAAAACACAGCACGTACAAAGGTATTAGCCGTCTGCGGATCGCTTTCAAGATACCGCGCAGAGATTACCGCCTAAATAAAGTGCTCGACCCGCGTATGTAGTACTCCCCAGGTGCACGGACAGCCGCAGTCACTACAAACTAGCAGATACGCGCCGCGCTTGTCCCCCCCCCCCCCTTTTTTTTTTAAAGCGCACGCTTTATTGATAAAGTGACCGCGCGTTCAAGACTTGTACTCTGCGCATGCGCAGCTGCCTTCTCCTCTGAGCCTTGCAAGAACCTTAAGCTTAGCGCGCTGCCACTGCGCCGTCTATAGTGATGTCTTGTGAGCATTAGCAGGAGGCACCTTCGCGTTTCAGCAGGTGGAGAATCCGAGATAGCAGAACCAAGTGAAGCGCCATCGTTCCGTTGTGGTTTTCATGCGCACAACTTTGGAAATGTAGAGGACTTTAAAAAGCTCGCTGATTTTTCAACGAGGTAGTACCATCGTTTCCAGGCCCTTTGGATGCGCCTCACTCGTCTCACTTGTGAAATTAAGCGAGTGCCTGCCCATGCAGACAAGTTGACAACTGACGTCTGCGACCTGATCGGTGCGAACAGGTGAGTGAAGTCTTCCATTATTAACGCATACCCCTTCGAATGCTCGACATCTTTAGTAGAGGTTCACTGTCGCAGTAAGCGTCGTCAGCACGAAAGCAATGTGAAGTGCATCGTCATGACACTTTGACTTGCGTTAACTATAATACTATACGCGCGCGATCGTACATGGTTCTTTATGGCAGCCTTGCGCATCTGACGGCGTCAAAGTCGGCTACCACGTCAGCAGGAACGCAAGTGCCCGCGCTTAAGCCACACAGAGTGACCAAACGTGGTTGGCGCTGACTGATTCGGAAAATTGTTCGATCTCGTTCTAATGGAGGGGTGCGTCTTTAGGAACATTGCGTGGCGGTAAGTTTTAATAAAAGGAAAAAGTGGGAGCTATCGCATAGTTCTGAGCCATTCTGTCCCAGGACGGCAGTCTTACAGAGAGAATGCTCCTACAATAAGGCATGTACGAGGTATTCAGTTGGCAAAACTTATCAGGCGCTAATACGAGCCGAGGAGGCAGTGAGGGAACCTTCAGGAACAAGTGAAAAGTGAACGTGCGTGGTTTTGATTGTGTAAGGCAACTATTGTGTGAAACAACTACTGTGTTTATGTAAGGATCGTGTAGGCGCGGAATGCTTGATCCGCGTAGAGAATCGGCCTTTGATGATTATTCTCTCGCAAAATTGGTTCCCAGTTGCAGATCTACTATTCCTGTTTAAGAAATTGAGAGAATAGCCTTTAAAAATAGCAACAGTTTGCTCAAGTGGCAATAGATTTACAAAATGGCTTTGTATGTAGTTTGAATAATGTATTCCAAAATGTATGGTCATGCTGCACAACGTATTCACAAACATGCTAACACAACTTATTTCTATTTTCACAACAGCTGTGATCTGCACCTTTGTGGTAGTTCTTTAACGTGTGACACTTTGTTTAGCGTCCTCATGCCGCTCCCGCGCCCGAAAAGTCATTCCTGTGTCAAATTATGAGCCCGAGCTCCTTCGCAGAGAAGCCAGCACACATTGCCATGACGAAAGTTTAAACGCGCATGCGGGCGCCAGCAACGAACGTGGGTAGACACTCAGGCGTTAGAAAAAGCAAGCTGCATATTCGCTTGGCGCATCGCTCATCGAAACAATTCGTTGTCGCGGCTCTCGGCAAAAGAAACGCGCCGACTGCAATGTACCGCGGTGTCACGGCGCCTGTAAACAAAGTAACTGCACCGTCTGCACGCCTGTGAGAGATCTAACGGGGCAATCATGGCCCGATGGCACTTTGAGGGACAAGGAACAGCAGATAGAGCGTCTTATGCCACCGTCGTGCGGCAGTGCGCTCAAAGAATTAACATAACATGACGTGTGGATGTAGTTCACAAATGTAGTGCCTGCATCTTCTTTTTACATGAAACGTCTTATCTGCTTTACATTTTTGTTTGATGGCATTAATAATGTAGCTGCAGAGATCACAAGTGTCTGGTTATTCGCGACCGATGATTATACTGTAATATTTTTGTTTGTGTTCTGCTTCTCTTTTATTTCAAAAAGAGAAAAGTTGACGGCGCCGTGATGATGGCATCGCAAATTGGACAGCGCGAACAAAAAATATCGCAGTATAGGGGGTGCATCATCGCACAGCACGATCAAACCGGACGTGCGCGCCTGTCAATGGTGATAACTGGACGGCGCGCCCTATACCTTCAGGCTTGTTATGCTTCGGCTGTTCGCATTTCTTTTCATCGTGATAGTACCTATGTCATGTGTATTCGCGTATAGCTTGTAGACAAATGTAGGTTGATCGACCCATATTCGTTGCCACGTGAGGCTTAAAATTATTCGCATGCTGGTCGGCCCATATTCTGAAGAAATGTATTTCTAATTTCAAGAAGACGCATACCTTTATTGCAGCGTGCACTAAATGATATTATGGGTAGCCGAAAATGTTTACAGCTCATTTCCACAGGCGGCGCCGTCATTCAGACTTGGCCAATCCTATTTTTTGTGTGAAAATTGGGGTTTTTTTACCGCGGGATAATTCTTCATGCTTCCAGAAATGGTCAAGATTCTTTTGTCTTTTTAAAAATTGAGCAGGGTTCCTACGCGCATGACCAACTCTGAATATGAATATTATACCAAACTTTGTATGTTTATGCTAGCGTCTATTCAGAATGTTATTCATTTCCCTTGCAGACTGTTCAAATGCAATGGAAAAATATCTGATCAGGAAACGGAAAGCCCCCGGTGAAGACCGCGAGGAGAGCTGTCCCTCATCCAGCATTTCCAGTTCAGTCGCTGAAGCTCCACCGCGCACTGATGACACTAGCACACCAAGCTCTGTGTGCACTTCAGAAGCCGGTCCTTCCAAAATTCGATCCATCGGCGAGGATTCTGATGCACCATCTACAGAAAAAAAGGGCGGCGCTTCCAGCCTACCTGGAAAAGTACCTACAAGTGGTTATCTTACAATGTCCACAGTGACAAGGCGTTTTGCGAGACCTGTTGCACAGCATGAGAGATGAAACTGCCGCTCCCTAACACTTCCCAAGACAAGGATTCTTACCTGGCATTTGTGAAAAATGCTTTTTCAAACTGGAAAAAGGCAATTGACAGATTTAAATCCCATGAGAGGTCTAATTTTCATAAGGAGGCATGTATTGCCGTCGTAGCTGGAAAAGGCAGCGCAAATGTGGCATATGCTTGCGCCAAGGGAAAGGCGAAAGAAATGGACGACGCCCGACAGGCTCTCCTAGCAACACTGTCGTCACTACTGTACCTGTCGACCCAAGATTTAGCAATACGTGGCCACGAAGACACAGAGAGTAATTTGAGGCAGCTGCTGGAACTCCGGGCTAATGACATTCCCTCATTGCGACCGTGGCTTTTAACAACAAAATACAGATGGATTTGTCACCAGATTTTAAACGAGATGGTGGAACTCATGGCACATGACATCCTTCGTTCACTCACAGACGAAGTTCGCGCGGCAGAGCACTACGCTGTCATTAGGGACGAGAGAGCAGACATTTCTGTCAAAGAACAACTTTCAATTTGTTTTCGGGTGGTTACAGAAAGCCTGGAAGTAGAGGAGCTGTTCTGTGGGTTTTTCAACACGACGGACACCATAGCGACGAGCCTCTTTGCTATATTGAAAGACATTCTTTGTAGATTTTTTCTGCCAATTGAAAAGTGCCGCGGGCAGTGCTATGATGGTGCGGCAAACATGAGAGGAAAGCACCGAGGAGTACACGCTCTCATGCAAGAACAGGAACCTCGCGCGCTATATGTACACTGCCTAGCGCACATCCTGAATTTGGTTTTGCATGATGTCGGCCAGAAAGTAGACATGTGCCGTGATTTTCTTTACGCCATCACTGAACTGATAAACTTCGTGACCTGCTCTCCAAAGTGCGTTGCTTCTTTTCAAGAGACTTAGGTAGAATAGGATGTGAACTTGCGTAAATTCTGCCCCACAAGGTGGACGCTAAAGGCTTCATCACTGCGATCAGTTCTTTCAAATGATAGCAGTCTCATAGCGTTTTTCTCTGAAACAGCATCCGAAGAGCGAACTGAGGCCGGTGCGAAAGCGAGCGTATTTTTAAGGATGCTGTTCAAGTTTGAATCGTTTTTCATGTTGACGCTTCTGACAAAAGTGTTTTCACGAATGGAAGCGCTGAATACCGCCTTACAAAAAAGAACACTCAGGTTTGACCTAGTGGAGAAAATGGTGAAATCCGTCACTTCAAGCGTCGCTGAACTGAGGCAAAGTTTTCCCTTGGTTTGTGAGGAAGTGTTGGCAGAGGTAGGAAAAGTAGGAGTTGAGGACCCGTGTGTTCCAGCTGCTAGGCGAATAAAAACTCCACACCGCTATGAAGAAGGTTCCTCAGCTCACGTGTTCACATCAGCGGAGGACATCTACCGCCAGAGGTACTACGAAGTACTTGACACTGTACTGTCCTCGTTAAGCGACAGATATCCACCTGAGATGTGGCAGCATATGTCACACATTGAGCAGTTTGCCACAGGAAAGCAAGACGAAGCATACATAACAAAGTTCTACGGTGACGACCTTGAACGAGGACTGGCTGATTGTGCACAGAGACATGCTCATTGACATCGTAAGCCAACAAAAGTCGGCACCATTGCACACATTCAAGGACGTCGTGCAGATGTTTTCGGGCGAGAAGTGCGAACACCTGCGAAACCTTTTGCCGGAAATGGCCAAGCTAACAAAAATTGCGTTGACCATACCGGTCTCGTCAAGCACATCCGAGAGGCCCTTTTCTTGTCTTCAGGCGACTGAAAACGTACCTGCGGTCGACGACTGGACAAGCCCGTTTGAACCATCTGGCCATTTTGCACACTCACAAAGAACTCTCCCGCAAAATCAATTTAAATAAAATTGCCGACGACTTCATTGCTAGAACAAGTGCCCGAATGAACACATTTTCCGTCAAGGTGAAACCATCCCATCAGACAACGAAATGATGTCTTTAATAGGAAAGAGAAAGTTGCCAACTCACAAGTTAAAGCTAACCATTTGGCTAAGAAAACAACGCAAAAAGTTATTTCCAGGAACGAAAACGGGGTGCATGACAGGGCAAGTAGGGTGAGGCCTTTTGGGTACGCAAACACGCTTCGTTGCGCTATTTCTAAAGCTTTCCAGCCTATGCTGTGCTTTTTCTTTATTAATAATTATTTGTCATATGCTGCATTAGCTGCTCAAAAACGCAATCCACGCTCTTACTACTTCCTCTCGTGCCCTTTCCCACTGTTGAGATATCGTTGTGTCTTATTTATTTATTTATTTGTTAATATGACTGTGTATTTCTGCGGCTGATAATTTATTACTCTATAATCATTTATTCCGCCGCCGGGAAATAAATGAAACCAGTGGCATAAGGCATGCTTTGACAAGTAATTAAAGTATTGCGCCATGGAGCCACGTTGTTTTATGCTAATAATTGTAGTCATAACTTGTGTACAGAAATTGTTATATATTGTGTATGTTTTATATATGTTATGTCTTATCTTTTCAACTGACCTTTAGTCAGGAAAATATTTGTTGACTGTGTCTTTTTATATTAAAACTTTCACAAATCGTTACATGGCTGTTGTCATTTATGTGTAGCTGTGCGACTTATAGGCACAAAACACACATATCTGCCTAACGTGAATATCTTAATCGGCTTTTCGCATGGCTCATCCGAGAGACGCGAGTCTCTTTGTGGTACGAGGGGACTCAGGTTATGAAATTGAACTATATATATACATATATATATGACCAACTCGACCAGCTTAGGCAAGCTGGTCGGGCCTCAGCGCCCCCCCCCCCCCCCCGGGAAAATGAAAACTTTCCGCCTCTGTTTACGGACACACGAAGATGAGCTCACCAGTTGAGATACGCTTAAACAAAAATTGTAAGACTTGTTCGGCAACCCTCACAGTCACCAACTTGCCACGAAGAAGGCGTTATCCAGCCGTGGGCTGACGTCAACAAAGCCGTATTTCACATGCATTCAACAAGTCCTGGTTCTGTGCCGCAAAGTTAACGCACATTACTGAACCAGAGATGGTTTCCCACATTCAAAGTTAGCGTCGATGACACCTTCAACATTTTCGTCTTCACCAACGAGGCGACGGTGGATGCAGTCATCAAAGAGTGCGGCTGGCTGGAACCCGCAAAAAGCCACCATGTCGACCAACAGTTTGCCCGTGTATATGGCACCCCGGCAACATCTTCCTGTGCCGACGCTCCCCGTCCCAACAACACTAGCGATGTTTCCCGGATCGTCCGGCGAGAGATTGAAGCTGCCTATCCGGCTGCCTTCGAATCCATCTCCGCTAACAAACCTTCAGTCACGGTTTCCCTGATTCAGGCAGTTGCATGCCAAGAGAATAACTTGAGTTTGGCCTAATTTGTGTTTACTGCATGTTACCGCCCATGTCTCGGCCCATCGCCCTAATGCCCGCTCGAATTCTTCGATCCCGCCCGGTCCCACATCTTCTTACCCAGCACCTGCACCGAACATGTTATGTGGGAAGACGCAGATGAGAAGCTATATACAAGTATATTTACAAATGAATATGCCGCACCAGACCAAAAAGGAACAGCCCACGCTAGCCTACAATCGTCATCTTCACACCACTGGCTTCTTCATCATCGTAAATACTGCTCCATAGCAATACCATACTTCAGGTAAACTTTCTGTGTCCTTGCCTATTTGCAACTTAAAAACATGAAAGTATAGTTTAGAGCTAGTAAAAGAATACAGAAAATAATAAATGAACAGCTGATATTGCAGTAATAAAACCTCTTCACAATAAATCACTCATAAAACATTTGGGAATTTGCAGTGGTTTTCTGAAAGTAACATTGAGGACGGAAAGGGTTAATATTATATGGGGCACGAAAATCAGTAACGAAACAAAACATGCACCTGTCAGAATGTGAGTGATGAATTGCGGGCAATCGTTATAAAAAAATTGACCTGATTTTATCACAGAGAGACGGTGATTGTTTGCTGACACATGTCGATCCCTGTTTGCAAGTGTAAAAAAACCTCAATCATTTCCCTCTCAGCTATATTATGGCTTTTTGCAACTAACCTTGTGTGCAGGAACATAGGGATGCACCATCAGCTCTTGACATGTGCAGCCATGCGGCTACCGTAGTCATTCTTCATGCAAGTTCTGAGTTCACATACTTCCTCATTGAAGCATTGATAGTGATTATGTGTATACATACTTGTTTCCATCCAGGAGCAAAATCAGTTGGTACCATATTTACACGATTGTAAGGTGACCTATTTTTTTTAATTTGAAAATCTGAAGTGGGGGGTCGAAATGAAAGCATGGCACCGCCAATAATAGGGAGAGAAACCAGTTATCACGGGCGTTACAATATAATTACAATTTTATGTTTTCTCTACAGCTCTACCTGTAGCGTTCGGCTTTTCTGCGCGTTTGTTAGGAAGGGTTTTTTCAACATTTTAAAAAGGTTTACAACGCGCACAGCACTAATGGTTTTGCTGATAGTTGATGGAAGGGTCGCAGTTCCAATTGCAGCGGCACCGACTCTCGGAATGCCGGTGCTTCCGGGGGAGTATCGAGAGTTAATGGAAAAACAGATGCCGCTCACGTGTTTCTCTTTATAGCTCTACGTTTTACTTGACTGCCGGCCATGTGTTACTTATAAATTGTTGTTATGGAATGTACCCATGGGTATGCATTTTTTTTCCTGACACATGTGATTTGGGGTGTCGACTTACTTACAATCATGTAAATACGGTAGTTGGGGCCTGCCCTGTTGATATGCATCTGTATATCCTTGTTTTTCATGCCATCATACTCTGCATACAATTTCTGAAAGCTGGGGGAGTTGGTTACCTGCATTAGGAAACATGGTTACTACACTATCAGATGAAATACATATGAAATGCACAGGACGGGCCCTGCACGTCAACTGGTTTTACAACACAACTGATTACATAAATGTATGAAAGGCTCACATTTGCGGCAATATTTGACCATACATGACACATAGATATATCACTCATTTCGCCTATGACGCACGCATTGCACATATTGTTCAAGTAATCAATATTTATAGTCAAGATACCAATATGTTTGCTATTGCATTTATTGGCTTGTTTGGAAAAGGCCTTATATATCAGTGTGCACTTTCAGCTTTACATTTTTCCGAGTATTTGTGCTGCCACATTTTGTAAGTTGTCCTGACCTTGCTAACGCCCTAACCTATGCCGAAGGCTCCCTCAGCCTGTCATTGAGGCACGTTTAAGTGCCTTTAATGCCTTCTTCTGCAGCAAGTGTTACATTGCGCTGACCAGGAGTTCCGTTAATGACAGGCCGCAGGAGCATCGACCAAGATTTAGGTGTTAACAGTATGTGGATTTCACAAAACATTGTAAAAGATCCCAAAGCATGCCAACATCTGACTGTACACACGTACTTCGAAAATACAAGGCAGAATAGTGCAAATTAATGTACAAGAAAGCAATAACTGCATTAACACACCTTATACAAGGGTCTGGAATAGAGAAATTACTTGTTGATGTGTGATGTGCGTGCATCATGGACGACATGGTTTGTATGTCATGCATTGTGAAATTTTATTGTGAATGTGAGGTTTTATTGTGCGTAATCACTGTGTAGTGAGGTCAGTTGATTTCTAGCAACCATTCTGTGAATTTGGTGTTTTGTCATTCTTAGTACTGTAATCATGTTTCATAAGATTTTACACACATTGCTAAAATAAGGCTTCGGAGCAGTTTGGTGTTCGTTTTATCCGCATTCTTGTTTTTGTAATTTCCCTTACCACATAAGCATTTTTCTGGAGCACTTGTGGCATTTCACTGTGCTCTTCCATTTACTTGCCAGATGTCTGTCTTTGAAGAGCCCAAACCACTTATAGCATACTAATTTGTTGCAAGCTGAAGACTATGGGTGACTCGGTAAACATACTGCTAAATATTTTTTTTTCAGTTGAAGCACTTCTGTAACTGTTGGGTTTTGCAGCTATAAAGTGAAGCAGAATTCTTGCATCCGTGTAATCTACATGCCACTTTTTCATTGTCCCATCTTTTATCTAACTACCTGCTATGTCAGCATGGCAATGCACTTAGCGACATCGTTCACGGGTCTCTGAACCTTCTCGTGCAAATCGTAATATTACATATTATCTTCTTTCCTAACATTATAGGTTCCAAATAGCTCCTACAATGCTTTTGTCTTCATATTTTCAGCAGCGATAGCTGAAATTTTCAGCGGGAGGACGGAACTAGCAGTTCACCTGATTTACCACTTTTACAGGCAACAAGTTAACCATACTATAAGTGCCATGCCCATTGCTTAAAAGCTCCTAAGCAATTCTGCACATCTGAAAGTTTCTTGAATTGAAGCAAGCTATGAGTGCTGTGTTAATGAGATGGTCGAATGCTCGTGATGGTTTTTTAGGCCAATGTGAAGAAAGCCCCAGTACCCATGTGTTGCTTTATGATGTTGATCTGTATTGATTATTGTTAGTCGGTGAACTGTATGTGCACTGCGAAGATATGCACATTCTGGTGTCCTTGCATAATCTGGTCACATATAAAACATTGCATTTATTATCAAGAGCACATACATTTTATTAGGTTTTGTAATGTTTTGTCTTGATTTCGTTCTATCGTCAGCGTTGCTAGGCATCCTATTACATAATTAAAGAGCTTCCGCAGATGTGGAGAGTTGATTCGAAAATTCAGAACCTTTTAATCTATAGGTTCCTTTATATAGCTATAGATTCCTTTAATCATAAGCTCTTTTCTTCGCTACAAAATATGGGTTCCTAAATCTGATTATTGGTTCCTATAAGCCACTCTAGCTGGATGAAAACACTTCAGAAATTGTTCCAAGGTCCATAACTTATTTTTCAGTCAAATCAGAATAGAAGAAACACCCTTTGCAGATTACAAATATTACGGTCCATATAAGTTAATAAAACATTCTGGAAATTTTCGTGGTTATTAATTAAAAAACTTGTTTGTAGCTTTCTGTGTGCCATGATGTCTTTAGGGGTGTGCGAATATCTTAAGCTTTCGGAATAACGAATCGAATAGTGTCCTATTCGATTCGGTTGTCGAATCGAATAGTCACTATTCATAAATTCGAATATTTTAATATTTTTCGAATATTTCAAAATGTGAACTGCAGCCAATTGAACATAAAATTGGAGTAAATGTACGCTAAATTTTCACGCCTACGGGCATAGTATAGACAAAACATGAGAATGCGCACAAACCAGGTTATGTCACTTAGGTAGCCATACTTTACAGGCTATACAATGATCATTAGCACTCTGAAGAGTCATGTGCATGTGAAGAAACTACTTGTTTGCTTCTACTGCTGTTTTGTGCTTTTAAGAAGCAACACTTCATTATGTACTATACTGATGACAGAAACTTAATAACTTTAAGAATAGTAGGATGCGAACATCGTTTTGTATTAATTGTGATAACGGCTGTTCATTATTCGAAAAGTATTCTATTTGGTCTCAAAAATCACTATTCGCACACCCCTAATGTTTTACCTTAGACCATAAGATAATAATGATGCTCACATGATGTGAAATTTTCACAATATTCTGTGTGCAGTCTGCGACTGTAGTGATTGGCTGTCGTTTTTCTAAACTTGAGATGGCCAAAATACACTTGGTGTTGTGGCATTGGTTAGCCAAGTACTTTCAAATCATTTGTGATGCATACTTATTGGTCAGCGTAAGAACAACTTGGGACATAGGACGAGCGTTGACAGTTTTTTGTTAGCGCTCGTCCTGGGTCACTCTACCTCTGTGTTCTCAGTTGTTCTCGGGCTTACCAATAAGTGCATCCTTTCCAACTCGCCCATCTTTCTACTTTATTCCAATTTGTGATGCCATGTTTAAATATTCATATGGTATCAGTTTGCAAGTACAGTAGTACATAATGCATTTTTTTTGTTTTTCAGGGTGCTCCATACCATGCACTGCCATTTCAATACACCAAGGCTTTTCGTGTGGATTCCTTCCCTTTTTAAGGCCACCACTGCTTGCACAGCATCATCAGCCTACCTTCCTTGATCTTCATGTTCCATATGGCAGAACAAAATACAAAATGCCTACTCTGAACTACATGCTTGGCTCCATGCAGCACTCCCTGCCATCAGGGTGCTAGGACTAAGTGCAGAGAAAGTGTTTGTAATGATGATATATGTGTACAGCCTTGGTGGTTAAGTGTTGCCCGCTTCGCCTATGAAAGAATTTCACACTTATGGGCAGAGTTCATGTGTTAAATGTTCATGTGTTAAATGTTTGACATCCTATAGAAATTTTCATGTTTCAGTATAAAAGCAAAATTGTAGTTGAATTGCTGCTTTTTGTGATATGCAATATTCAGCTGAAGGTGATTAGCAGTGGTGAAACAGGTGTTATATCAGGTGGTAAATTGCTTTCAACAGGGCGAGTTGTCTTTGCTAGGGCAACAACTGTTTTCCTTGGCAGCATTTATATAGTTCACTTTTCCCCACTCCATAGACATCTAGGAGAATAAGCGGGGTTGCATAAAGTAGGGGGAGGTAAGTTGAAATGCTCAACATGAGGGTTTAGTTCGGAAGGTAAGGTGTGTGGAAGAAATAGGGGAGTTTCCTCAGACGACTCAGATTGCTGACATTGGTCTTGGTGTTTGTGCCAGTGTTGGTTATATAACGCAAGGCACATTTTGAGGAAAGAATTTTTGAAAAAGCTCGCTATATTTGTGCAAATTCGGTATGTGCCCCTGGGGCTGCAATAGGTTAGCACCACTGAGGCCACTGGTTATGTTCCCCTGGGGCCACTGCATCGGCATATGCAGGTCTTCAATGAACCTCTTTGACACCAACTTGTGTATGTGCCAATCTTTAATGAACCTCTTTGATGCCAACTAGGGTCAGGTGGCATCGCAACAAGCACCTATGTAGTGACATCTACATATGCATTGTTGTCAGCTGGAGTTGTCTACTAGTCCCCTTGTTGGATTGTTAACCTCAGCCTGAGACATCACCTACTTGACTACTGTTACATTGTGACCATCTTGCTGTGAACTTTTGTCATGTTCACTATTTGGGTAGTTTGTATTTCAGGTATTGCACATTGCTAAGGAAATTGATTCAGAGTGGGGTGTGCGCCCTTGGCTTCTTTTTTCTTTGCAGCTGCATGTTACATGCGAGCATAGTATGTGGGAGTAAGTTGTTTGTAGATATCAATTCGAAATAGCATAGGTACTCAAAAGTACTTTGTTTATTTTCCTTCGGGTCATTGCTGCTGTCAGGCCTACTTTGCATCATTCATTGTAGCATGCTCTTTTACTTGCAAAAAGAAGTGTGACCTGTTCAAACAGATACAAGGATTGCCGAATAGCTCATGGTGTTGTCTTGAGCTACTCACTTTTGGTCTTGGCTGCACTTGTAGATTTATAAGTGTACTGAAGCTTGTCAAATGCTTGAATTCTCTGTCATACTTGTTTATATCCAATTTATTGAATCAATTCACTTTCACTATGCCAACAATTGTTGATTGTACTATCATGCTGGCACATTTGGTTGTGGAATTACAATAAATTTCCAGACACTTTATTGCTTTGTCATACATCTCGGAGCTCCTCAAAGGGCCCATTCTACTAAACACACATACAAAAAAACTCCCTTCAGCCTCATAAAATTCCCAAAAGGAGCCTAATAAACTCCCAGAGCTTCCTGTAAAAGCTCCAAAAAGGAGCTAAAAAGTACTCCCAAAACATTTGTTTAAAACTCCCTAACTAAAACAAAGCTCCTTAAAGGTGTGAAGAGGAACTCCCAGACATTCTCCTATATATTCCCATAAAAAGCTAAAAATTAATTCCCAAAGCTATCCATAAGAGCTCCCTTAAGCAAAGCTCCCAAAATATGGAAGCAATTGATCCCATATTTACACCTAAGCACTCCCATTAGAAGTAAAAATAATTTCCCAAAGGCATCCTTAAAAACTCCCTCAAGAAGCTACGCCGCTCGGAAAATACGTTCGTAATAGCTCCCATCGTTTCTCCTTAAATTCCCAAAAGAAGCAAAATAAAATACCCAAGCAAACCTATAAAGGCACCCAGGGTACCTCATAAAACCTCCCACAGTCCCGGTGTTCAAAGCAGTAATAAAAAACTCCTAACTTTCCTCATAAAGACGCCAGCAGCGATATCTTTTAAAGGAACTATACAAAACTCCCATGGTACCCCCAAAAAATTCCAACAACAAGGGTGTGAATAAAAACTCCATTCTGATGGAGTTTCTTGTGCTCCCATTAGGGTGTGAGTTATGCAACGAGCCTAAAACTCCCTAAAAGAGTAAAACCTGTTAACAGTGTACTGCCAACAAGACCTACCTTTTCGTCATTCCAGCAAACCTCCGTGCCCAAGTTTTGTTCGCCTGTCATGACGAGCCTCCATCTGGCCATTTAGGTTTAGCGCGAACGCTTGCTAGAGTTCGCAAATCCTACTACTGGCCGAAACTTGCCGAGAGCGTTAAGCGGTATGTCCAAGCCTGCAGTGAATGCCAGCGCCGAAAGCCACCAGCTGTGAAGCCTGCGGGATTGCTGAATCCGATTGACCCACCTGGCAAACATCTTTCGACCAGTTCGGCATAGATCTTCTGGGCCCGTTTCCACTGTCATCTTCTGGCAACAGGTCGATAATCGTTGTCACAGACTATTTAACACGGTATGTTGAGTCAAAGGCGCGTCCTCGAGGCACAGCTTTTGAGGTTGCCCAGTTTTTCATACATAGCATCGTCCTACGGGATGGCGCCCCATTGCACGGCATCGCAGACTGAGGTAAACCCTTTACAGCACAGCTCATTGAAGACGTTTTTAAACTCAGCTGCACGAACCATCGAAGGACAACTACCTATCATCTGCAGACAAACGGCTTGACCGAACGACTGAAAAAAACGATGATTGACATGGTGTCTACGTATGTAGTCGTACTGCATAAGACGTAAGACGAGGTACTCCCTTACGTAACATTTGGCTATAACACTGCTACGCAAGAAACTACACGCTTCATGCCGTTTTACCTCGTTTACGGCCGTGAAGTGCTGACTATGTTCGAAGCAACGCTGACATGAGACAACATCGATTTTCTTGATCTCGCACAAGATGCCAAACTTTTCATGGAACGCACGGAAGAAGCCGGTTAGCTTGCCCGAGTGAACACAAAGAAACAACAGAGCATCGATGCGCACCTTTACCATCTCCACCATCGACAAGTCGAGTTCCAACCTTGTGATAAAGTTTTGGTCTGGACTCCCGTCCGCCGAAAAGGGTTATCCGAGAAGCTTTTGAGTCGCTACTTCAGACCTTACAGAGTGTTGCCGCGAATTAGTGGCGTGAATTGCGAAGTCCTTCCTCACAGAAGCCAGCCTCCCTGATGTCGATAACCGCAATTTGAGATTTTGCACGTTGTGCGGTTGAAACAATACTATAGCCTCTAATAGCCGACGTTTCGACAAGCTTAGGTGAGTTTTTGTTGCTTCTCGTGCCTGAGTGCCTTGTGATATATTTTTTTGGAGGAGGGGGTAATGCCACATGGTGTGGCATAGCATGGGGACTCAGGAAGAGGAGAACAAGGTTCGTCTCGACATCGCGCGTCGATGCCTACGCTTCGGAAAGCGCAAACGCCTGGATACTCACTCAGCGTATAGTACAAGAAGGTATACGTGACAACATATCAATTTTGTGAGCTTTAGATGTACTATTATGTGCAATTAACAAAATGGGTTTATTGTTTTTATTGCCGCTTACAGAGGTGGTTATAAACGCGATAACTTCGTTTAGTAAACATTGTCGATTTTAGCCAATTTGTATTAAAACATTGGCTCCCTAAATCGAAAATTCACAACCGACAGTCACTAGATTTTAACGCATTTCTTTGAAACATGAGTACAACAAACCTCATCAAATTTGGCGCATTCGTTGCAGAGAAGAACGGTTTATCCTTTTACATGTAAGTAGATAGGAGCCCCCAGCAAAATCTGCTCCTTAATGATTAATGTGTAGTTAATTATGCTGCTGCTTCTCGTCTCAAGCAAAAACATGAAAGGCACTGTGAATAAGAAATAAGTAAGGCTTTCAAAACAAAAGTCACTTACATCTTCACTGTTTCCGTAACGAAATCGTAAGCTTTACTAACACGCTACCTGACAATACGAACATCAGTAAGGCTCATAGCTATGTGATGCACAGGAAAACGACATATACACAGTATTCCATGAAAACGCGGCAATTATTGTATAGCTGAGTCAGAACATGCAGCTGGCCATTAAAAAAAAGAAAGAAACGGCAGGAGGCTGGTAGAGGAGAAATCGCATGTCGCTAAGGTTTCGAGGATTTATACTTTTTTAAATACCTTTCAGTACATAGAAGCCAACACAATATATTGCAGCATGTATGGTGGTAGGAAGCATTCATTTTCTGAAACAAACTGTGAGTCTTACTTATTTATACGCATCCGATACTTGAAAGCTTTATTAAAGTGTTACCAATCTATCAACGCCTTAAGACAACCACTTAGAAGACCTTTAACACGTCTTATAAGTGTCATCTGCGCGCGAGCCAACTAATCAGGGCCGCAGGCTGACATACCACATGACATTTGTGATAACGGCAATTATAACAGCAGTAACAGTACAATAGGAGTTCGTATCGTCCCGAGTGGACGTGATGGATAATGCTTAGCGAATCTTTCGTCTATGCGTGCGTTTGTTAAAGCTAAAACCAACCAGACAAGCAAGAACAAGATTCAGTGTTTGGTTCTACATCGTCAATCACGGTATTATTAAGTTACTTTGCACTGCGCAACACTTTCGTCGTACTACAATAAATAAATAATGGGCCGCGTCGTCACAAAATGTATATTTCGTGATTGCATCCTGCGGTTTTAAATTATCATTAGGTCGTTATCAAGCCGATCTCTATCATCTTTGGTCTGGGCCCAAACTTCATCAAATCAGGCAACACAACTACGTAAGAAAAGTTGTGTGAACACGCGCCCAGAAGGGCAACTATATAACAGAACTTGCCGCAACATTTAAACTCACTCGTACCAGCCACGTGATGCTTCAGATCTGCGGCGAGCTGTTGGTCCCGGACGAAGCCGCTTTTCGTGACGACCACAGCTGCAGGAAACTGCTCGAGGTCTTCTGGAGGCATTCCCAGCACAGATACCTCTTCCACGGCTTCGTGATCCATAAGGCAGTGTTCAATATCCAACGGAGAGAATTTCCTCGTCTGGCACTCGAGCAGTGTCTTCAGTCGGCCGCACAAAAACAGCCTACCGTCGTTGTCATAGTAACCAAGGTCACCTGCAAGGACAGTTAGTTGAGTCTTAAAGCATTGCCGCCACAATCATTTACTTCCCCAAAGCCGCATGACAAGGACAACTTTCGTGTCTTACGCGTCTGTTGTATCAGCTACAGTCTTGATACAACCGGCCATCGAAGAGAAAATCGTGCAATAATACTCTTAACTGATGCTGTATGCACCTGTCTCATCACATGCTGCTTCGGAGATTAAGCTTTCATGGGCTGCGAGACGGGCACTTTGTGCGAGGCACGCCGTGTGAGTGTCTGGCTATATCAGTTTCTTGCCTTTCTGGGTAAATTTAATGCGTGCGACTAAGTTGCAGCAAGAAATGCATTGCAGGAAACGCGAAGCTGAACGGGACAAGAGACGAGCACACGAAACTAGTGCAGACTGAAAGTTTTACGCAGAATGAGGTAGTTTACAGGAAACATACAAGTGATAAACCGTAATAGAAAGCAAGGAAGCAACATCAGGCAAAAATTACAAAGCACTGGTAAATACATCAAAATATTTTCGGTAAGTTGTTTCCGTTCCGACTTACAAAATTGTCAGCGCTAGTCTTCTCTGCACTTCTAATGTCTCTTTACGATTTTCTCATCCTGCCATAATAGAAAATTTTATCGTGGCTGGCAGGGATGGCTTTCGATACAAAGAGAGAAAAAAACGTTTTTGCGCAAGACACGGGACTCAATAGAAGCACACAGGGCACTCAACGCAATGTCGGTAAATGCTTCCGGCTGAACCACCGTCGTTACCACTGGGGCTTCTCAAGTACAGCGACGCTCTCAGGCGACGCGCCCGCTACAGCACAAGAGCACTTCAAATATTGCAGTTTAACGTCAGAGCTCAAGCCAGCGAAGGCCTCCTTACTCTTGTCATGGAGTGTTCTATACTGCACTTTGCCAGCATTCCACGGATGCTCTGGACGATGTGCGACTGCAGTTTTGTCTGGATATGAAGACAACCACGTTTTCTGAAACTGTGGGTGAATATATAGTTGAAGTAGTGAGATTCCTGTTGTGATAGGTTTACGATCGATAGCACAAGTCGTGGTACCTGGCAGGCTGAAGTGGCGCTGAAGCGACTTGGCTCTTTTTGGCACAACTTGTACACAATGATTCTGAAACACCGCAGCGAGAGCGCTACAGCTCGATGTGTTTAAAAAGCTGAAACATTCGTGAAGCCCGCTCCTAGGCTCGGTTACAATGTTTCATGTCACTGACAGTCTTCACTGCACCAATGAAGCTGCCACGACTTCTTGATCAGTTGTGCTCCTGACAACAACGCTGGGCTGAAGATATTTGATGCGATTTTGTAATTTCAGTCCACCGCTCCTAGTCATGTAACATATTCGTACATTACGCTCACTATGGCACGACGTGTGACAACTTCTTTATATGCAAAACAAAGAAACAATGCTGGAAAAACCCCAGCTCCCGATATCTGTCGACTCTAACGGGATTAACAAACAATGTGCCGACACAGCGTATTCTGAAGTTACCTGTAATTGCGATCTGTGGTAGGGGAAATATACGCTAATAATGCGAACCTAATTATTACACCCACATGCCAAAGCACAAGATTTCCGCCAGATTTCTCCCTCTGGCCAGCACAGACCAGTGCGCCTACACCTTTGGACACCACAAAGAAAGCTTCACTGATCACGGTCTCAGAACCACCGCAAATTTTTCCCCTGGGACTGCAGCATTGAGGTTCAGCATATCTGACTTTGAGTTAAAAGATGGCTCACTTCAGTTAGAGCTCGGAACGGCTCAGCTCACTGAAATGAACCGGTTCAGTTGAATGGCTCAACGGTTCACTTAAAGCTGTAACCTGTGTTATGCCTATACTACAGTTATTTTGCTTTGAAAGAACGATCCATGCATAATTGAATAAACGTGGTATTGGTATTTCCAATACGTTAGAAATGTATTTTTACATATTTTAAAAGCGTGAACATTTAGCTGTCATGAAACTTTCGTTTCTGATATTTGGGACAAAATGCTCGTGATACTGAAACAGGCAGAATGCGACGTACTTAAAAAACTATATATATATATATATATATATATATATATATTGTAAAGGCGAAGTGAACTTGGCCGCGTGCGCTCGCAAGGCGGGCGCTAGAAGAGAATAAAAACGACGAGGAAGCAGTGAATAGAACAGCCGACTCAGGAACGGGTGCTCTTTGTGTTTCTATTCTTTACAATGGCGCAGTCGGCGAACACCAAGTCTTAAGGGGCTTCAGCCTTAAGCACCGTCCTGCGGAGGCCTTGCGTCCTCCGGGATCTCGCCGTCCAGGGTCCTTCCAGCGAGGGAACGCCGCCAACGCTTCCCTTCGCATAGATGCCGCACCTGGGACAACGTGAAGGTCCGATCCGCCAAGGCAAGCCGTCCACGCTGCCTTACACATGGATCCTCGCCGTCGTACGTTCCTTCAGCGGCCAGGGAACGCCGTCTACGCTTCCCATGCCCTTTATCCCGGCCCCATGGGGATGCTGTTCACACTCCCCTGACCATGCTTCCGGTTGCAGTGAGCGCCACATGCACCACCAGTTCTGGCTCAACGGATGCCGTTCAGGCTCCCTTGGCCACTGGTCCAGCTGGCCAGAGTGCTGCGGCCGCTGGCACCGCTTAAGGGTACGTGGATTCCACCCCTGGCTCTACGGGCGGCTCAGCCGGCAGCTTGTCCGACGCTATGCGAGCCATCTCGCTGCTGACCCAACAGCTCGAGGTTATGACGAACACCTTTTCATCCCTCAGTGGTTTCGCGGTTGCACCTCACATTGGGACAGCGCTTCGACCCCTCCGTCATGGACCCGTCCTGCCTGGGAACGCCGTATATGCTTCCCTTGGCGAGACTATCATGCACGGCAGTACTTCGACTCCTCAGCCAACAAGGTATGCCGTCCCAGCTTCCTTGGTGGTGGAACCGGCTGTCGCTCCTACAACGACCGCACTGTCCGTGGACACCGGCCCTAGTTCCACGGGAAGCTGGACAAGCAACCTGGCGGAGACGAGGCGCTGCGACTTCAAGCAGCCGGCTTACGTAAAAATACCGCCGTTTCGCGGCTTTGAAGATGACGTCACCCTTTGGGTTCGCACCATCAATGTCTTGGGTGATCGGCGTGCTTAGCCAGACCACAAAAGATGGCTGGTTGCAGCCAAACGACTTTTCGGTGCCGCAAAGGCATGGGACACCTACGAAGGCGTCAGGCATCAGTGCTGGACTGAATGGATCGAGCGCAGCGCTCATAGCTGCTTTCGGCCGGCATCCTTGTGCCTGCGTTGAGTCCGACCAGCCCATTTCTGCGCATGGCGCTCCTGCGGGCTACCGCTTTGACGCTGCGGCAGGTGTGCCCTGCAGCAGCCCTCAGGCAGAGTGGTGCGCCGCAGACACCGGCTCATCGGGTGTCACCGTCGACTCTACCGGAGACAGCGGGCGGCGCATGGCTACCACCTCTCCTGCTTTGGCATGGTTATCTGCGCCAGCCGAGATTCTGCGACTTCAGCCCCACGATGCTCGGGAGCAGCGCCAAATCCCCGCTGCCGACAAGGTTTTGACGTAGGGGATCACGGCCTGCCCTGCTGTGGACTCCGGTTGCCAGCTGCTTTTTCCGCCGCGGGTCTCGACCTCTGCTTCGGCATCAGGCACCACACTATCACTGCCAGAGCCCGCGATAACATGCTATCCACAGCAGTCGGTGACGCGGTCTCCAAGCTCGCTGTTGGATGTGCACATGAATGTGCCGTCTCACCGTGTGACACCGTCGGCTCCATCCGAATTAGTGGGAAACACCGGGCGCACCTGCGCTTCCGCTACCATCCCGCTTCCGCTAGATCCACCTAGTATCCCGGCCTTGAACTTGGACAGCTCAACTGCACACGACGTGGCATCGAACACCTTGAGGAGCCTTGTTCCGTCAGTGGCAACTCTGCAAAAGCGCAAGTTGCGTCCCATGCGAGCACGGATGCTCACCTCCTCAATTAAGAAGCCGCGTTGTAGACCACACCGATGCGTTGCGACCGAACGCAATTAATTCGACCGTGCGCTTTCGGCGCTACAGACTGTGGTTTGGCGTCAAGAATTTCCTGTCGTATTTTTTCAAGAGCGACGGGATAATCGTCGGCGAGACCTGCGACCAGCGCGCTGCAGTCAGTGCCGCCTGCCAGAGAAGCTGGTTGCGCGCTGGACGGGTCACCAACGACGAACTCCAACCCTGTACAAGTTGCTTAGTTGCAAGCGCACCGGAAACTTGCAGCGTGGCCGAGTGTAAAGGCGAAGTAAGCTTGGCCGCGCGCGCTCGCAAGGCGGGCGCTAGAAGAGAAGACAGACGACGAAGAAGCAGTGAATTGAACAGCCGGCCCAGGAACGGGATGCTGTCTCTGTGTTTCTCCTCATTACAATGGCGCAGCCGACAATGAACCTGCCTTAAGGTGTTCCAGCCTTCAGTGTTCCTCGCACGGTGCTTCGGCGTGCCGGGTCCCTCCTTCCCATGAACGCCGTTCACGCTTCCCCCGGTATGGAGCCCGCCACCCTACCGTCGCAGGAACCCACTGCACCGTCCGGGATCGGCATCCAAGCCTCCTCGGCGGCTCTCGGACAGGGATGTACTGACGCCCTCGTCCACGCCATCGCCGAGCTGACACAACAGCTCCAGGGTATGACGACCGCGTTTGCCTCCGTCGGCGGTTGTCCTGCCTGGGAACGCCGTCCACGCTCCCCTGCCGCCGGCGTTCGTGAAAATACCAACGTTTCGCGGCTTTCCAGACGACGTCACCCTTTGGCTCCGCAACATCAATGCCTTGGGTGATCGTCATGCCTGGCCCGACCACACAAGATGGCTGGTTGTAGCGCAACGACTATGCGGTGCCGCCAATGCATGGGAAAGCTATGAAGGCATCAAGCAGCTTTCCTGGTCTGCATGGAGCGTAGCTCTGATAGCTGCTTTCGGCCCGCTTCCCTATGCCTGCGGTGAGTCCGATCAGCACAGTTCTGCGCACGGCGCCCCGGAGAGCTACCACTTCGTTCCTGCGGCAGGTGTGCCCAGCAACGCCTCAACAGGGAGAGCCGCATGCTGCCCCGCCGTAGGTGCCGGCTCACCGGCTGTCGTCGTCGGCTCTACCGAAGATGGTGGGACAGCGCTTCGGGCCCTCTGTCTTGGACCTGCCCTGCCTGGGAACGCCGTCCACGTTTCTCTTGGCGAAAATATCATGCCCGGCACTTCTTGGACTCCTCAGCCACCAAGGTATGCCGTTGATGTTTCCTTTGCGGTAGAACCGGCTGCCGCGACAACCACAACGACCTCACTGTCCGTGGACACCGGCCCTGGTTCCTAGGGCCGATGGACAGGTAGCCTGGCGGAGATGATACGCTGCGACTTCCAGCAGCCGGATTTCATACAAATACCGACATTTCGCGGCTTTGAAGATGACGTCATCCCTTGGATTCGCACTATCAATGCCATGGGTGACCGTCATGCTTGGCCAGACCAAAAAAGATGGCAGGTTGCGGCAAACCGTCTTTGCGGTGCCGCGAAGGCTTGGGACAAGTACGACAGCATCAAGCAGGGGTCGTGGCTTGAATGGAGTGCAGCTCTTATAGCTGCTTTCCGCCCACTCCCTTATGCCTGTGGTGCCCCTACATCCCCGAGCATCAGCTGCGGCTCGTCGTCTTCGAAGATCGCGGCCGAGAACTAACGGTTCAGCAACAGCGGCAGCGAGTCGATCCCTCAGCCTCCCCCTCATCAATCACAGACCTCCGGTTTGAGCATCTCCACGTCGGCGTCCTCCGCTTTCCATAGCGTACTCGGCAGCATGGCCTCCAAGACAGCAGATGAAGCTGCATCCGCAGCGGCGGCGGAAGCAGACGCATGCGGCGACGATGCGGGCAACCAGCAGTACGGCGACCCTTGGGACATGGACCCAGCCGCCGTGGCTCTACGGCTAATGAGGGCCGAGGATAATCGCAAAAGCCCCACTCCGGCACACGCCACCTCTGCCGCAAAGGGGGCGCCATCCACCAACGAGGTGGCCCGCCAGCCCGTCTACGAGGCGGCGTTCGACTTACGTCTCAAGCAGCGAGAACCCGACCAGGGCCTGGACCGAATGGCGCAAAGCCCTGTCCCACTCATCCCTGTGCTGCAGCACGAGCCGCTTGCAGGCCCCCTCCACCCGGTGCCGTCCTCGTGCTCGTCTTCGGAAGATTAACTTGTACCGGGTCGCAGGGGAGGCATCACGGGGCAGCCTTCACTGCGGGATGCCTGTTGCCCGGGGCCACCACCGCACCAGGGGAGCAGTGGCAGCATTTCGGTGTCTTCCAGTGTTCAGCTGCAACCAGCCCCAACACCTTGTGGTTCCAGCAGCAGTGACGGTGGGAATCCTTCAGGCCCGATTCCTGCTATCAGAGATCCTGATTTGGCGTTCAGGAAAGCGTCGGCGTCCACTGACCAGAGCCATCCATTACCATGGTCGCCTATTTCCGAGAACGCCACTGCTGCACCTGTCGGTGCTGTCGCTGTTAAGCGTAGCATCCATGCAGGTGTCAAGGTGCTCCCTTCAGGGTCAGTCCGGCGCCCAATGCACAGTAGCCACCGCAACGAAGCACCGCCCCAGAATGGCTACCATCATGCCCTCCAGTCATTCATAGCATCACCATCCGTGGGCGGCCTCCACAACGCTGACAACGTGGAGCGACAACGCAAAATTGACAACGTTGAGCGGCGAGGCAATCGTCAACGAGACCCGCGACCAGCGCGCAACAGTCAGTGCCGCCCGTCAGAGAAGCTGGTTGCGCGCTGGACGGCTCACCATCTACGACCTCACACCCTTGACACGTTTCTTTGTTGCAAGCGCGCCGGAAACTCAGTTGCTGCGTGGCCGAGTGTAAAGACGAAGTGAACTTGACCGCGAGCGCTCGCAAGGCGGGCGCTGGAAGAAGACGACGAGGCACAGAATAGAACACCCGGCCCAGGAACGGGTGCTGTCTCTGTGTTTCTCCTCATTACAATATATATATATATATATATATATATATATATATATATATATATATATATTCGCCACGGGGATGAAAGCAGCCAAAAGGGATAGGAAATACAGAGAGAGACTGCTGTAGGCAAGCTGGCAGAACAGCACGAGCGCTACTCTGATCGTCGTCTTCCCCGTCTTTCCCGCGCATTCTTCGGTGCTCGGCAGAATGCGTGCTTCAGGGCGCGAAAATAGCGCGTAACATAGAACCCCCGCCGTTGAGAGTGCCGTCTCGGTGCTTAAGGAGCAGTAGGATCGTGTCCGCCAACATAAGGCTCAAGTCGGGAGACGCGCACGATATCAGTGGCGGACGCGGCAACTTATCGACTGTCCAATGAAGCGATCTCGTACGTGACGTCAGTGATCTGGCGTAGGTCCTTCTAAGGCCCGGGGTAGCGGGAAAGAAGCTTTGTCGACAAGTCAACGTGGTGGCAAGGCGTCAAGAGGAGGATAAATGAGCCCGGGGCGTAATTAACGACTCAGTGATGGCTATCGTAGCGGGCCTTCTGGCAAAGCTGGGAGGCATAAAGATGATCCCGTGCAATTTGGCGAGCCGTTGCATCCCGAGAAGCGGCATCGCGGATGTAGTCTGTAACAGGGTGCACAGGTGATGGTAAAAGAGTCTCGAAGGGCAATGTGGGATGGTGGACAAGCAAGAGATAAAACGAGGAAAAGGCAGCGGTGTAATGGCGTGACGAGTTGTAGGCAAATTTCACATAAGGCAAGTTGTTGTCCCAATCACGGTGGTCTAGGAAGCGTACATGGATAGCATTGTGGTCACCATGCGGTTGAGGCGCTCGGGGAGCCCATTGGTTTGCGGATGGTAGGCAATGGTTAGTTTGGGCCGTTTGGAAGACGAACAAAGAATCTCATCAACGACTTCAATGTCGTCGACGACTTTGGACAGAAATTGCGACCACGGTCGGTCAGCAGCTGTCGAGGAGCGCCGTGGTGAAGAATAACGTCGTAAAGGAGAAATTATGCAACATCAGTGGCAGAGCTTGTCGACACTGCCCGCATGATGGCGTATCGTGTCGCGTAGTCCGTAGCTATGGTAATCCACTTGTTCCCCGTCAGAGATGTTGGGAATGGCCCAATGAGATGAAGGCCGACGCGGTAGAACGGGACACCGGAAATGTCTATGGGCTGAAGAGGACTGGCTGGCGACAAGGATGGATGTCTGTGGCGCTGGCAGGACGCACAAGCAACAACGTATGCACAGAGCGGTGGAGGCCTGGCCTGAAGACCCGACGCCGAACGCGATCGTACACGTGCGAGTTGCTCCGTGATGTCCAGCGGTTGGGGCATCATGATGAGAGGGCGCCACCACCCTACATGTGATCGATTCCTCCTCACTTGTGCTAAAATAGCACAATAACAACATAATGGAGACACCGGGGCATCACTGCTTTGCACTTCCCCAGCTAGGTTTCATGTTAGTGGAGTTGTATTAGCGCTGGATTTGAACTACAGAAGCGCAGAATTTGAGCAGGATTGGAGCTGCATTAGGGTAGGATTTGATCACGGTTTGAACTACACAAACGCATCATTTAATTTACAAACCTCACACGCGCGCGTTCAAGACAGCTTTCCGGGAGAAATTGAATTTTTACTACATGTCGTTCTCACAAGGCATATGTAAACTGGTAGCGAAGCTTCCATAGAAGCTCACATGTCAAGAAAATGACGGCTCGTTGCAACCGTTGCCATCTACGTATCGGCGGGTCAACTAACAGCAAGCAAAAAATAAAAAAATTACGTGACGTCAGAACCAGAAATAGAAGCGACCTCAAGAGCTTATGAT
Organism: Dermacentor silvarum; assembly: GCF_013339745.2. Lineage (NCBI taxonomy): Eukaryota > Metazoa > Arthropoda > Arachnida > Ixodida > Ixodidae > Dermacentor > Dermacentor silvarum. Next base: position 83,128,865 of record NC_051155.1, on the reverse strand, counting down.
GCTTAGTGCAAAGGTTTGAATTTCTTTAGCGTCTGGGTTTTGGACAGCTACGCCAGCAGTTATTTTTATTTTGAGGCCGAGGCGAGCTTGCGTCTCGCCTCAGCTCAAGCGCCTGCGTGTCATTACACTATAGGAGGGGCGTATGTCTTAAGGTGAACATAATTAGGCTGTTATCGATGGCATTTTCTCCAGTACGTTCCTTAGAAAGGTGAGTGAATAGGGTGGAAATAAACTACAGTGCCACAGAGGTTTCAAAAGCAACTTCACTTTTATTCGTCTAGAATAATTTCAATTTACCAAACAAAACATGTTTCAATGTATGAAAAGTACAATGGGCAGCACACAGTTGCAATGTACAGCAACATATGCGAAAGCTTTTCACAGAATCATTCGCAATTCCGTGCGACACCATGTATCTATATCGAACAATTATCAGATAAGAGAACATTGCCCCACATTGTCATGTAGAAAACATCTGACATGTTGTCTCAAGGTAGAAAGCAAATGCGTGGAGGCCAATATGCGATGACTCATTCCGTTCCCCGAGGACACGCACCCTAGCTAATGAAGCAGACGACGGAAGCGTGAAACGGATTTTGATGGAATAATCGTAAGCTTTGAGGTAGCTGCTTTATTTTTACTGGGGAGGAAAACTGTTTTGCTCTATCAACAACGCTAGGTTCAATGCCTACATTACAGTTTTTTAGGCAAAACTTCAAATTTGCGTCATGTTACGCAAGCAAATTGGGGCCATTAGTGCCATCTTGTAGGCGTCGCGACTATAGGCCACACCTCGAAGGAAATGGCGGAATGTCCATAATAGGGCTCTAGTCGCGCTTCAATCATGCACAAATAATTGATATCTCTGGCGATAGGTTTTGGCATGCATTTCGTTCCAAGCTTTGCGAGCTATTTTGATGTACCTTGGTTGTCATGCAAACGCTTCAAACGTGATTTCGTCAGTGGACGTGGACACGTGGCGCCCGGCGGTATGACGAAATTTGCTGCCCGCGGGCAGTAAAGCACCATGCCAACGACGCAGGCGGCGAGGAGGTAACGCAAGCTGCTCGTAGGGCCGGACCGGCGATGACCTCGGAGACCTAACGGAAGGCCGGGGGCGGGCGGCGACATTGACCACACAAGGGCTCTTTGTCCTGCCACTTTCAGTTTCAAGGAGCCTGCCAAGGGCCACAAATTGTTCGCGTAGGTCGCGCATGAACTCCGCTATTCAAAATTTGATCGTTGGAACAGGTAGTCTCGAGGACAGGCCCCAAAGTACTGATTTGCAGTCGACACCTATTGTTGATAATAAAAAGTTAATTAGCATAACTTCGCTAATTACCCCCGAAGTGCGGATATTGCTCTGTATCTAGAGGCTAACAATCCGTACACTAGAATGGCAAGACATAACGTTACCGCGATTTACATTTCTCCAATTTTAAATATTTCGTGCAGCTAAAAAATACCTTTTATTTACGCTTTAATGCAGTATGAGGTGTAGAAATGTACGAGCGCTGCAAAAAGCAGAATCAGAAGCATTTTTCTTCGCAGCGTTTGCATACTGTTCTCCTTACCTATTCCCTACCTGCAACTATTCTCCTTACCGGTGTGAATCCAACCATGTTTATCGGTAAGTTCGTCCGCAGCCTCCGGATCTCCAAAGTAACCAGTCGCTGCGAACGGTGTGTAGAAGATAACCTCCCCGCCTTCCAGAGGCCCCAGTATCTTGCCAGTGTCTGTGTCGATTACCTGGTAGATAGATGATCAAGTGCTGGATCATAAAACTTAAGCAGCACGTATTTAAGCAGACCAACGACTTAGCAGGTGTTTCAAAACATTGTCCACGTCCAAATATTTGGCTAAGAATTGATATGGTTACTAAATTTAGTCGCCCAATTTGAAATCTTGCCGCCTGTTTTGCGATGGCTGCAACATTGATGGTGTTGCTTCATGTGCACGGGAGTAAGGCACAGAGCATTTTATTACTTGCTTAGAGAGGATGGGGGGGGGGGCTCTTTAGCTAAAACCAGGGGAGCTATTCTGTAAAAGTCCACGTAGTAGACATGTCCATTTCGTCTGCTGTTGAAGTTCTGATTGGCTGGGCTGGAGTGTGCTTTAGCAGAAGCCAGTCGTCCCAGCCAACCAGTACTTCAGCAGCAGACGAAATGGGCATGTCCACTAGGTAGACTCTTACAGAATACTTCCCCAGGATAGGTTTTCATGGCACTATGGCTAAATAGTTCATCAACTCCCTACTACTACTCCATATAATACGATGACATATGAAGGGATAGACACTGGACACACCGTACTCACGCAGACACACTTCTGCAGACCTATAACTATAACCATATCATCTCGCTGAGAACAATGGCTCGCTGAAGTGGCATTTGTTAACAGTATTATGCAAATAATAAGGGAACATTGCATCTAGAATTTAGTGCTAATATCTACGCCTAAACGTCCGTTTTTGTAACAAAAGCGAGCCTTCAGCCATGCTGACAATTCTAATCGAAATCAGCTGGTGCGTACATCATCTCCCCCATGCTTGTGCTGGGCCAAACATGTGTAACATTCACTCAGGCAGGCAGACATTGTTAAATGGCGTGAAACTGGAGAGGTTGAAAGCAGTAGCGTTTGGTCACTCCAGGTTACATATAGAGAAAATAATAATGATAGAGAAATAATCATAATAATAACATCGGCTCCGTCTTTTTTTGAATGATTTTGCCGGCAATTTCGGCACCACCACGGTTTCAAGCACATCATCGGATTCGAGAAGTTAATGCGAATCGGTGGATACCGCTGGACAAGGTGGGTCAGCATTTTTCGGGCTTATATCAGCTTTTTGTGTGCATCGAACTTGGGAGCCCCGCTAGGCCTAACGTCACGCAGGCCTAGCGAGCCCGCCAAGTCGGCATGGCTGATACACGTGTGGTCGACGACGTCTCCTCGGAGATGGATGACGGCGAGGAAGGAATGGGTTGGCAGGTGGCAGGGAAAGACCTGGGGAGCTGGTGTAACCGCCAATTTGACCCAAGACTTACCAGGAAAAGAGGTCGCCAACAAAGGTTCCGACGGGCCGACAAGCTATAGCGCCACATTGTGAAGACGTCAAGGATGCCGCAACTGCCGGAGGAGCACAGGATACTCCTCGTTAGGCCTCGGGGAGGCCTCGACCTGAGCAAGGTCAGCACTACAGCTATTGGAGAAGCAATCGTCAAGGCGGTCGGACTTACAGAAGACCAAGCGAAGGGAGACATCGTCTGGCCCCTACTTCACACAGAACATCGTGGTGGTTAGTATACCGAACTCCGATCATGCCGAAAGGTATGTGAGACTCAGGTCTATTACTGTCATGAAGGCGGAATACGAAGTCAGCGCTTATGAAACGCCCCCCCCCCCCCCCACACTCTACGTGCAAGGGGATCATTAGAAGAGTGAACCTCAACGACAGGCAAAATGTTATCACGAAAAATACCGTGCATGAATACAACCCAACGGCGTTGGCTACACAGCGTATCAAATCTACGGGATCGGTTATTGTGCTCTTCGACCGATTCAAGGTGTCAAATTTCATCAAATATGGGTCAACCCTAGTGAGGCGCTATCTGTACAGGAAGTAATTTGACGCATGTTACCCATGTAGAAGAATTGGACACAGATCAGGCTTCTGTCCCTCACCTGATGTGTCTTGCAGTGCAGGGGACGTGGTGTGCAAGACCCAGGAGAGGATCATATATGCTTTCCCAAATGTAAGTTCTGTGGTGAAGATCACCCCACAGGTGACAAGGCTTGCAAGCGGCGGTTACAGATACCGTATGCAGTGAGAGTAGGGAGAAGAGAACGCTTCAAAGAGGACGCCGAAATGGAATCGGCTCAACCGACGAAGGAGACCTCTCCGAGCGCCGGGAGGTGCTCACGCTCAAGGAGCTGTTCACGATCGAGACAGAGCTCATGCTCAAGAAGTAGTTCAAGATCAAGGCAGCGTTCCACATCGAGGGGAAGAAACCGTTCGAGGTCTCGGGAGGCGCCGGTGCACTTCGAGGAGCAGGAACTGAAAATAAACAACAAAAAGGAGCCAGCAGCTACCTGGCCAGAGATAACGGGGCAATAGCCTCGCAGGCACAAAGCAATAATACCAAAGTAAAACAGCTTATCATAGAGGTTATATCACTAAAGAAAGCAAATGAAGAACTTAAGAAGCAGATTCAGGAAATTAACAAAGGGTTGAGGGCAGAAAGCAGCAATGTGGCAATAGCTAAGCCGGTGAGTAGAAGTAAGAGTCAGAAGGAAGAAGGCGCACCGGCTGCCAAAAAAGAGAGCTTTAGTCCCAGAGGTGGAATCCATGTGCCCGGTTCAGGAGGAGATTAAGAATGCGATTTCGGACCTAAAGGACACGGTAGACTGCGTAAACCTTAAGGTGCACAAAATATGGAAGTGGAAGTTAACAGTCGAAAAAAGGCTGGAAAAACTAGAGGCCCAAGGAGTGGATGAGGAATATATGCCCTCGGAAGCCAAAAGCGTTAGAACACTTCCAGGAGCCGTGGGTGGCACAGTCAAGAGAACAGTGACAGGGGGTAGCAAGTCAGGGGGTAACGGCAATAATAATGGATAGCAGTAAGAGACTTAGTGTGTGGCAGTGGAATTGCAGAGGATTTCACCAAAAAAGAGCGTCATTATCAGAGATAATCAAAACGGTTGAAAATAGGCCACAATTAATAATGCTGCAGGAAACTCTAGCGGAGGAGATCGGGATGTCCGTCTTTAACTGGGTCTGCAAAGGCAAAGAACCGGGCAGAGGAATCACCCCCCTAATTGACAAGAAAATTCCCTACATCGAGCACAATTTAAATTTAGGGGCGAGCAAAATTGAATATACATTGATAGAAATGGTCCTAAAAAGGCACAGAGGTAACGCGCAAAGCTTGTTCGCTCCTCAACATATGTAGCAGTCCCAGCGAGATGAGACAGAGCCTCAAAGCAATCATTATAAGGCCATGGTGGTAGCCAAAAATGCGCCCCTCATAATAGGTGGGGACTTCAATGGCCCACACCAATCTTGGGTTACCGTTGGAGAACAAAGAAAGGGGAAGGAATCTGGCATCTTGCCACGGATTTAGGCATCTCTCTTATCAGGGACCCAGCCTTTCCTACTAGGTGTGGCACTTCCACGTGTAGGGACACTACCCCGGACTTAACCTTCACTTATAATCTTACCCAGGGCAGACTGGATCAACTCTGGTGCGGATCTGGGGAGCGACCATTACATACTACACACAATGGTGGAAGCGGCCGGGGTGGAGGTAAAGCATTTACATAGACTTTGATCAATTTAGAAAAACAGAAAGGACAGAGTGGAAACAGAAGGAAAGGGGCAAATCACACCACCAGAGTAGGCAGCTCAGATTAGGAACGACTTGAATTCAGCAGATAAGGCAATAAAAACTGAGGAAGAGGTCGCACAAATGGACAGTAGATTGGCGCATTTGATCGAAGCCAAGCAATCGATTTTACAACGATGGAAATCACGCCTACCTGAACAGGAAGTCTTAGAAAGCGAATTGCTCAATTCAATAGGGATATCGAGGAGCATGCCCGATATTTCCAGAAACATAAGTGGAATGAGGTGTGTAACTCTATAGATGGAAGGATAAAACGTGGAGGCAATTGGAATCTGCTCAAGCATCTGCTGAATAAAAAGGCACCAAATCTAATAGACCTACGGCAGTGGCGAAGCTGGTACACCAGGAAAGTCAGACTGCAAGCGCATAGAGCTATAATGGAGCGATTGGCAGCTAAATACTTGCCTCTCAGGAAAGTGTATCAGGAAGAAAGTTACTCCGATTACTTAGGGGCAGAATGCAACTTTATGGATCAGGAATTCAAGGAAAGTGAGGTACGCGCGGCACTGTATGATTTGAATAGTAGGTCAGCATCGGGCCCGGATGCAATCTCTAACAGATTGCTTAAGAATTTGGACGAAGACACCACAACATATCTGACCACATACATTAATGAATTATGGAAGGATGGGTACAGGCCGTCCTCCATTCTCCTAGAAAATACCAAAGCCGGGCAAACAACTCAACTTAGATAACTTCAGGCCAATTTCGTTAGACATCAAGTCTAGGGAAGACAATGGAGCATGTCATATTGAACAGGTTAACAAAATATGTAGAGGACAATGACATCCTACCGTATAATCTGATTGGTTTCAGACCAGGTTTGACCACACAAGGTGCCATGCTGTTAATCAAACATCAACTGCTCTTAGCCCATCAAAAAAAAAACGCTAGAGCTCTCTTGGGGTTGCTCGTCGAAAAAGCTTTTGACAAAATTAAGCATAGAGCAATACTTGAGGTCATTTCTGAAATGGGATTGGGCAGAAACCTATATGAAGTGGTTAAAGCATTTCTTGGCCATCGCTCAGCACACCTTAGATTCGGAGACAATAAATCAAAGAAGTAGGCTCTCGGTGATAGAGGGACGCCACAATGGGTCGGTCTTGTCACCTAGGCTTTTCAACCTGGCTATGTCAAAAGTGGCAAAGGGATTAAACGGGATAGAGGGCATTCACTTTACCATTTATGCAGACGATATGACTATATGGAACGCTGAAGGAAGTATGGGATAGGTGGAAAGCAGACTTCAGGAAAGCATTTATGAGGACGATTCCATTTTAGAAGGCATGGGACTCAAGTGCTCTGCTAAGAAGTCTGAACTCCTAGTACTCAGTAACAGGAGAAGGGGTAGAAAACCGAGGGTATATGTTCCCGAGGAAGAACCCAGGTTAGTACTAACCACTAAGGCAAGCCATACATTAAAGTCTTAGGGTTATTCCTGGAGGCAAACGGGGCAAACGAAAAAACAATACAACACATCACAAGCAAGACTGAGGAGGTAATAAGACTGTTAAGGAGAATCACGAACACACACAGAGGGTTTGGAGAGGAGAGCGCCATGAGACTGGTCCACGCTTTCGCCTTGAGTCACTTCTCATATGTAGCAGGGATACTTAGATGGATACAGACAGAGCTAAAGAAGTTAAACAGAATAATTAAAATGTTTGTCAAAACAACAGTGGGATTGCCGGTTAGCACACCGGATGATAATTAATCAAACTGGGGCTTCACAACAGAATAGCCGAGATAATTGAAGCTCAGCAAATTGTCCACAGAGAGAGGCTTTCCGAAACAAGGTCTGGTAGAGCAATACTCGAAGAGGTAAGGTGGCACCCAACCAAATCCAAAAATTCGGAAGATACAGTAGAACTAAAGCTAGCATAAGAGAGATCATCAAGACGACTCCTTTCCCCAGAAATATGCACCCGGTGCACAACCTGGAAAGAAGAAAGGCAAGGGCCAAAGCTCTCCTGCAGGATATAGAACAGGAGCGAGAAGATGCTGCGCTTGTAGATGCTGCATGGGTCAGAGGAAAGAAAGTCTTTACGGCAGTAGTAGTAAATGGCAGATGGACTCACTCGGGATGCTATTACAATCATGACTAAAGCAGCGAGAGTCGCGGAACAAGCAGGGATAGCACTGGCTTTTAAGGAATGATCAGTGGATGCGAATTTACAGTGACTCTAAGATGGCTATTAGACACTTTACCAAAGGCTTTGTAGCCAAAAGGGCTGCCTAGCTGATCGGTGAGATGTACAGCCAAGGGATAGAAATCCGCTTGTTTCCCTGCACACATGGGGGCTGTCGATCCATTTCGGAGGAATTTAAACGAGATGGCTAACGCAGCTTCACGAGGACTTACTATCCGTGCACTACGCGACCAGGACCACAATAATATGCAAGAGGAGAACAAGGACCAATTACTTACATATAATGAAGTCACGAAGCATTACTACCTGAACAGAAGGGAATTCGCAGTGCCACACGCAAAACTCAATAGAGCTCAAGAGGTGACTCTGAGATTGTTACAGACAAGAACGTATCTGAGTGCAAACACTATTAACAAGCTATATCGAGAAAGAGAGGTACCAATCAATTCTGAGAAGTCTAATGGCATCATTACTCTGGATCATAAGCTTTGGCAATGTGCTGTGGCTTTCACAGACTAAGAGGAAGAAATGGAGCTGGGCCGGCCATGTAATGCGTAGGATGGATATCCGGTGGACCATTCGAGTCACAGAAAGGATACTAAGAGAAGGAAAGTGCAGTCGAGGACGGCAAAAAATTAGGTGGGGTGATGAAGTTAGGAAACTTGCAGGCGTATGTTCGAATCAGCTAGCTCAAAGCAGGGGTAATTGGAGATCGCAGGGAGAGGCCTTCGTCCTGCAGTGGACATAAATATACGCTAATGATGATGTAGTATACGCTTTCATGCAATCACTTTTTTCCTCTCTCTTCTCTTCGTTGCTAAGGGTTTTTGCTCTAGAAACATGCACATGCACCTTTTTTCTGCTGGCTGCCGGGTATACGGCCCGACAAGTCTCCCCTTGACTTGGGATTACCCGCGCAAATAATCTGTACATCTTAAGGCAAAATAAACATTATTATTATTATTATTATTATTATTATTATTATTATTATTATTATTATTATTATTAAGTGCGATTCATATAGTTTTGTTTATTTTCACCTCACGCAATGTTTATGCACCGCACATATCACAAATGTATCAATATGCAATGTATATGTTTTAGATGAGGATGCACAGTGTGATACCATGACGCAACTACGACATAAAGAGGTAGGCAGTGTATGATGTTTAACGAGTGAAATAGGGTGAGGAGAGGTCTACACAGAAATAAGTACGACACATGTGTAAATATCTACAACAATTCCTCCACAGTGCCGCATACCCATTCTGGGCAGCTGCGCAAGAATCGGGTACACGCCAAATAATAAAAAATAAATAAATATGAAATTGAAAAACAACTATTGAATAGCAGATACCATCCCATTAAGAGGTCTGTGTTTTATGGAGATATATAGAGGTATACATTTCGGCCAACGGTAGATACATGTTTTATGGCCTGATATACTCATTGATTCATTCATTCAATGCAACGAAACAACATTACAGAGATAAAAAGGGAAGCGGGCCCTTGACCGTAACCCGCCAATTTTCTATATCCTTCTGCCTTTGCAATACGCTGCGTACTCTAGAAACGAGCGGGCTGCTGTATCAGCTGCAAGATTTAGATTTTTACAAATCTAAGCGTTTTCAGCCGCCTTTTCGTAACACATATGGTGTATAGAGGCTCTGATCCTAAGTCAAGTATTCCAGCGCAGTGCATCAAACAAAAGTAACAAAAAAATAAGAATGAAAAACCTACGTTGGGCATAGGTTATATACCTTCATCTTAGTTGAAGGAACGGGGAAGCCCTGGTTCGTACCGGACACCTCACCGCTAGGTGGAACTGCGAGAAACCCTCCAGCCTCAGTCATGCCGTAGCCACTGCGAAACTCGTCCAGTTTGAAGGTGTTGACGAGCTCTTCGGCCAGCGCTGCAGGTGTGGATGTCCCGATGACCAATAGTTTTCTCAGGCACTTTTTCAGCGTGATTGCCAAGTCTTCGGACGCTTTCATGGCATTCAGCATTCTCCTCAGTTTTAAAGGAAAGGTGAACATAGTCACTGCCTGGAATAAATACAAAAATGTGCTGCCATACATCTGCGAAGAGACTTTAGAGGATTCATGAAATCATGCCATTAGAGACAATTAAGGCTGTCACATTTTCTTTTTTGCGACGTCATATGTGTGTCGGCGAACATCAGCGAGTGTACCACAGCCAACGATTAAGTTTTTTTTATTTAACTTAAGTGCGCTATTAGTCTAGACGGTAACTACTCTACCGTAAAGCCCTAGGTAAGCAACACCACGTTTTCAGCAATATTCGTACAGGAATGATGCGGAATTGACACGGTGTTTCGGTCGTATTAATTTCCGCATGAATGACACGAAAACTTGTGGCAGGAACCATCGCAGATGAATGTCGACGCCAGCTATGACCCTGCCGCGTATCTCTCTGCCATGCCGCGATTCACGGCGAAACTGAAGCGTGCAAATCGGTTAGGCAAGACTCTTTCAGTGAAGAATCAGTGAGAACATTAGAATAATTTCTTAATTTTTTTAAGTTGTACTTGCCAGAACCTCGATCTGATTATTAGACACGTTGTGTGGGAGACTGGAATAATTTTGGCAACCTGGAGTTCTGTAAAACGTGCACGCAATGCACAGCATGCGGGCGTTTTTGAATTTGACCCCCATCAAAATGTGGTCACCGAGGCCAGGGTTTGATCCCGCGACCGAGTGAACAGCAGAGCAAGGCCATACCATCATCATTATGTTTATAGCCAGAGCGATAACTGGATTGAAGTAAAATACGATGGAGAAATGCATGCACATCCTGCTCTGAGAGTTGTGTAAGTATGCGCAAAGAGAAAGCGCCTTGTCTTGTCGTCTTCTCTCTTCCTTTTCGTCTTTCGTGCACTATTACAGTAATCAAGATGCAAGTATAGGAACTAGCGCAGCTGTCCATTTTGCCGCACTATGCGTAAGCATTGTGCCACTTGCTCATCTCCACGCAACCTGGTTTCATCATCAATGTTACGGAACTTTACGAGCATAAACCCTTATAAAGCCTTATCGGTCGCTTTCAAGGCTACTGGACACGATCCAGCCCTTATCAACCCTTTTCGGTTGTTGTACACGTAATCGGATTCTCCCCGATGGATCTCTCCGATATCACCCTCCGCCGTCACCCCGTTATCATCAACATCCGACGCAGCTGCGAGCGCTGGGGCAACAAAGAAGCCTTATTTTAAGAAGAGGCGACAACACCCCCCCCACCCCCCTTTGCCACGTAGCGACATCAACAGCATCATCCGGCCCAAGAAAGGCCTGCAGGTGAAGAGTTGCACCAGCCACCAAATCTCTAAAGCCGTCTCGGCCGCCTGTGGAGGAAAAGTTGACAATTCAAATTTCCTTGTGTACTTCAGACGCGATTCTAACATAATCATTGTTAGTACCCCAGATCAGGAGGTCACGGATATTGCGCGCAAGATAACGCGGATTGTGTCGGGCGGCAACCTTTACGAAGTCAATTTTTATGTTACGGAACCGGATGGAGCGGCCCGGAGCGTCATTCATTCAATAGACCCGGATAGCCCGCCCAAGGAACTTATTACCCGCCTAAGGATGAGGACTCAAGGCGTGGAAATCGGGCAAACCCGCATGCTGGGAAATACCAAGACGGTCGTGATCAAGTTTAGCTCTCACATAGTTCCACGATACGTCTACTACTACGGCGGGGAGACCGAGTGCCACCCCTACAAGCCCACAAAACAAATCTGCTACGTTTGCCAGCGCATGGGACACCAATCGGACGTTTGTCCTACCCCGAAATTCAAGATATATCTCGCTTGCGGGACGCACGACCTCATGGACGACTACAAGTGTTCGCTCAAATGCGCCGTCAGCGGCGAAGCCCATGCCATGGGGTCTCGCGAGTGCAAGCAAACGCTCAAAAACAACACGACTACCACCCAAAAGCACCCTCCGGCCTGAAGGTGGAAGAAGACGATGACAATGATGGAGGAAAGCCAAGGCGTAGCCGCCTGCGGTGGTTCAGCTGGGAGTCCTCGGCGAGACGTTCAAGATCCTGGGCCCAGTCCAGGTCAAAGCCCTGGTCCAGGTCTCAATTCTGCTCGGAGTGGCCAAAGCCAGGATAGAAGCAAGAGCAGTGGCAGCCTTATACCTCGTAATCCACGTCGAAGCCGAATAATCAATCGGCCAAGAAGAACCAAGCTAACAACAACAAGGTCAGCCGGAATCAGTCTAGTTCCTCCTCCGCTCAAAACACCAGTGAAAATAGTAAATGCTCCCCAGAATGTACGCGCATCAGGGAGGAAAATAAAAAGTCAAAGCTGAGGTTCACGACAAAAATCAACGCATGCAACGCTTAGAAGCGATGCTAAGCAAAACAAACAACAACACACTGGTGGGGCCGCAAAGTGGTACCATAGGTTACACCAGCCTGCCATCTCCATTCCTCCCTCTCAAGAACTACCACGCCCTCCTCGTTCACCGGTGCGGTCTCGGCAGCAGCAGGCCAGTCAAGTGCAGTCACCCTCGAAAGCAATTCTGCTACCATGCAACAGATGCTTTACCATATGGGCGAATTAAAGAATAAAGTGAAGGAGAACACACAAAGAATTGAAGACCTTGAGTGAAGAATACGCAAGGCTGAGTTTGGCTCGCGCAAGCGGGCCGACGACGAGAGCAGCAACCCACGCATCAAAGCGTACAGGCGCAAAAACAATACGGGTGACGTCAGCAGCGCCGACAACTGCGACGACGGCGGCATGGATGTCAGCAATGGCTAACACCGCTGGCAGCGCGCACGACGACCTCGAGATCTGACAGTGGAATTGTCGCTCTTTCAACAAGAAGGCAAGTTCACTCCCAGCTCTTCCTCCAAAATCATCCATACCCCCCGACGTTATCTGCCTTCAAAAGGTCGGGAACCAGCCCATCAAGCTACAGGGTTACTAAGTAATTAAACAAGTGGGATCACCGATGGTCGACGTTTCAGTTTACAAAACGGTGACGGCCGTGGGACAACATCATCAATATCATGACATTAATCACGTGCTAGTGGAAGTACTTTCACAGAATAGGGGTAGACGTAGCACTTTCATCTCGAATTTGTACAGTCCGCCAAGGGCGCGAAAGGACGACTTCCGCTACATCATTTACGACAGCGCGAGAGCTGTTGCCTGCAACCAGCTGGTAGTGGCGGGAGATATGAACGCTAGACACATGGCTTGGGGCTACCAACAAGACACTCAGAAGGGGAAGTCGCTCATCGATGCGGTTGACCAAACGGGCCTCGAATCGATGACCAATCTCCTCCAACCAACCCGAGTAGGAAACAGTGTTAGTCGAGACACGTTTCCGGACCTGTCATGGACGCCCCTGGGCGAAACAGTGGGCAGCGATCACTACATCCTAAGAATCTCGGTGTCCACACCGAAACTCAAGCGAATAATTGGATAAATTAGGCTCACAGACTGGGAGGTGTACAGGCAGTACCCCCCGCCCGAAAACGGTATAACGGACATAGTGGAATGGACGCAGCACCTGCGAGACGCCCACATGCATACCACCAAATCCATCCAGCGCACGGTCGGGACGCCCGAAGTCGACCGCCGGCTCTTACACCTGTGGGAAGCCCGTGAGGGCCTCCTCAAACGATGGAAGCGACAGCGGTTAAACCGAAAACTCCGTCTACGAATCGCACATATAACAGAAGAAGCCAGAGACTACGCGACCGAGCTGACGCAGCAAATTTGGGTACAGTTTTGCACCTCGCTCAAGGGTCCCCTGAGTACGGCGAAGACGTGGGCCATGCTGGGTTGCCTGATCGAGCCCGAGAAGGCCAAATCGACAACCAGTCGGGCGCTTCAAGAAATCGCTCACAAATTCCCCAGGAATGACTAGGATCTGATTGGGCACCCTAAAAACCAGATACCTGGGCAGCGACCCCATACGACCCTGCGTCCTAAAATACGAAGGGGAACCAAGACCACTGCTGGACGCTCCAATCACACAGGAAGAGGTGTAGGCCACCGCAAGAGCATCACAGCGCAACACTGCTCCCGTGGTTGACAAAATCACCAATGCCATGATTAGAAACCTGAGCCTGATGCACATCCTGGAGTGACCGAATACCTAAACGAGGAACTTTGGAGCAAGAGCCACGTACCGAACGAGTGGAAATATCGCATAAATCGTGACGATTCCCAAACCCGGCAAGAAGCCCACGATCGGCGCCCCCCGTCCAATCTCGGTGACTTCGTGCCTCGGCAAGCTGTACGAGAGGGTCATCGGAGCCCGCCTCGAACACTACATAGAGGACGGTGACCTCTTCCCGCACACCATGTTTGGCTTCAGGCCGGGACTTTCTGCGTAAGATACTTTCTAATCCTAAAGGAATAAGTTCTCAAGGGTATCCCGAAGGGAGGAGAACACCTCCTGCTCGCACTCGACCTGAAAGGAGCCTTCGATAAGATCTCTCACGAGGCCATTCTCAAGAGACTGAACATCAGCTGCGGGGAGCGAATATTTAATTACGTTATATCGTTCCGGACTGGCCGCACGGGAGCCATCGGAATAGGCCAGCCTCGATCGGATAAGATCGACGTGTCGAACAAAGGAACGCCGCAAAGGGTGAAAGTCTCCTCGACTCTCTTCAAAGTCGCGATGCTAGCACTGACCAAAGGGCTGCGGAAGATCCCGGACCTAGGTTACGGGCTATACGCAGATGACATCACGCTCTGGGCCACCAAGGGCTCCCTCGTTCGAAAAGAGGCGACCCTTCAGGTGGCCGCGACGGAAGTGGACAGATTTGCGTCAGCTAGCGGGATGCGTTGCGCGCCCAAGAAGTCCGAGGTGAACCGGGTGTACGGAGCAGGAATTTACAAGTCCCCCAGCCCTGCCCCAGCCAAGCCAGTGCCACCGTGGCAGTGGCAACTCATAGAGTGTGATACTTTGTTTGTAGAGGTCACAAAAAACGCTCCATAGGCACATATCCGTATGCATTTTCTAGAAATCCAGTTCAAGTACTCGTCCTGCACTCAGTTTTACACTGACGCTTCCAAGTCACATGCAGGGGTATCTTATGCGGAAGTCGGACCGTCGTTCTCCGAGTCCGATGTACTGCACCCGGAAACAAGCATTTTTACGGCTGAAGCCTATGCACTTTTATCGGCTGTGAAGAGTATAGGCAAATCAAAATTCAAAAAATCAATAATATTTACAGACTCCCTAAGCGTCGTAAAAGCCCTCATGACTCTACACAGACACAAAAACCCTGTACTCATTGAACTGTATTCTGCTCTATGCAAAGCATACATGTCTAACCAGCATATAATTTTGTGCTGGGTGCCTGGCCATGGAGGCATCGAGGGCACTGTTCTGGCTGATCAAATGGCCACATCAACTACATAGCGAGCCCTTAACCGTACCGCTTCTATCCCTGCCACAGATCTCAAGCCCTACTTGAGAAAGAAACTTTGAAGCCACTGGCAGCGCTCATGGGATGCCGAAACGAACAATAAGCTCCACTTAGTTAAGCCACAGATTGGCCCCTGGCATCCGGTTACGAAAATACGAAGAACTAATGTCCTATTCTCTCATCTGAGAATAGGACATACATACGGCACCCACAATTTTCTCTTAACTGGAAATGACCCGCCAACCTGTGGTAGATGTGGAGAGAGGCTTACCGTGCTCCACGTGCTCGTGGAGTGCAGGGAATCCGAAAAAGAGAGAAAAAGACACTTCCCTCTAGCGTACCAGTACCGTCTCCCTCTCCACGCCGCTATGTTTCCTGGTGGCGAACCTCTGTTTAACGCCAACGCTGTTCTGGATTTTCTGAGCGATGTTGTGCTGTATGTTATTTGCCCAATACTTTCGTACCGCGTCCTCTCTTCAGAGGATGTCGCCGCGATAGTAGTTCTGCATGGCACGCGCCTCCAGGCCCTTACGTTTTCAAAGGGTCTGTCAAGGCAGTAGTGCTTTTTAAAAAGATTTATCTGTGATATATTTTCGTCTATCATCATTATCTTGCAATTTGTTCTTTCGTGATCGTAGTGCACCTCATTAGCCATTGCCATAATTTTATTACGTATACATTTTACGCATTTTACAGCGGTTGTTTTTAGGCCCTTTTACAGCCACAACACATCTACCTTTCGCAATTCATTGCTCCATTGTCAGCTCCTCAACACTGGCCTGGCGCTCTTTGGCCATACCTGGCCCTTGAGCCATTAAACACCATACATCATCAAGTCCCCCAGCCCTATCAAACTCTATCTAGAGGGCCGCAAGATCACGGAAAGCAATAAAACTAGGATTCTGGGTTTTCGGATCCAGAGAAACCTGGAAGCCTCCCACATCATCCAAACCCTAAGGTCCGCCACCAGCCAGATCTCGCGGATTATCAAAAGAATCACAAGAAGCCGCAAGGGAATGCGAGAAGAGGACATGTTCCACCTGGTTCAGGCGACTCTGGTGATCAGCAGAGCAACGTATAGCATGCCGTATCACTACCACTCGCTAAACAAACGCGAACAAGAACAAGTCGATGCCATCATCAGAGGCGCGTACAAAACTGCCCTGGGTCTCCCTGTTACCACCTCAAACGAGAAATTAGCGGCTGTCGGGATCCACAGCACTTTAGCTAAGCTGTCGGACGCGGTTATGGCTTCGCAAAAAGCCACACTACAGAACACGGCGGCGGGCACAGCCATCCTCCACCGCACCGGAACGGCAACGGAGCCTCGTGCCCTCGATGGACAACGATCACTCCCGCCTCAGGTCAGAAGCAAGATCAAGGCGAACCCCATACCAAAGCACATAAGTCATGAACTCCACGCAGGACGACGCAAGGCTCGCGTCGACAGGCATCGGCTACAGTTCAAGGGTGACCCGTACGTAACCTACGTGGACGGGGCGGCGTACCCTGCGGTGGCATCTTCGCGGTAGCCGCCGTGAATGGAAGAGACAAATCCTTGACCCTTGCGGCCACCGTAAGGCAGAGATCCCAGCTGCGGCTGAGACCATAGCCACGGCGCTAGTACTAAAACAACATGACATGGTGGGCAGGGAAGTTCATGTCGTTACCGACTCGCAACAGGCCTGCCGCAACTTTACGAACGGACGAACACCGCTGCTGGCGGCTCAGATTCTAGGCCCGAGGCTGCAAGAATCCCATCAAATCACGTGGACGCCGGGCCACGCGGGACTGGAGGGGAAGGAAAGGGTGAACGCGTTAGCTCGAGCACTAGTCAACCGAGCAGGGCAAAACCAATCGTCTCATCAATCCCCACCCTTTACCTTCGTTCCCTTGCCATACAACTACTTCGACCGACTGGAGATCCAGCAACTCAACCGCAGGATTTATCCTCCCCCTCTACGAAAAGCTCAGCACTGAAGAGGCAGCAGCTCTCAGACTTATCCAAACAAATACATTCCCAAACCTACAAAGATACACCAAAATATACCCACAAACAATCGCGGCATCTTCCGCTAGTGCGGCGACACACGCCCTACACTCTTTCACATCTCGTGGGGGTGCGGGGGAAACCTCTGCGCTTAAGGACGCCTAGCACTTCATTTGAGCGGTGGGAGGTACAGCCGACCGGCGATACCCTGGCGGGACAACAAGCTCTCGTGCAGCAAGAACTTCGAGCAGCCATGGACAGTGGAGTCCTGGAAAGAGGACACCACCAACTCGTCCTCAGGATCAACGGCCTCGATGGTCCAAATAAATGTTTTCTCTCTCTCTCTTCAATGAGCCGTGCCGTAAATGCTGTTCCTCGGTCGTTAATCACGCACGCTGAGGCGCCATGACGCAGTACAATGTTGTGAACAAAAAAGTTGTCGCAGCTTCACCTGAAAGGGGAAGCATCAATTGCGATAGCAAATTTGTAGAGAGCTATACGGAGTAATGATAGTAGCTTTATCAGCTGTATAAACTTGGACATGCAGCAGCAACGGCAACACGCAGAACTGTTGTCGACGCCGTCGGCGTTTTGCCCGCGTTCGCACAAAATGCGTGCGGCGTTGGTGACTGTTGCCGGAGCCTCTGATATAAATAGGCACTTGGTGCCGCAGCTAAACATCGCCTCCCTTCCCTCCCTCTCCCCGCCACGGCCTTTCGTGCGTCAGAAGAAGGCGCGATTGCTCTACATATATGGTGATTGTAAAGGAGGAAAGAGACGCCTACTTCTGCAGCCCTTAAGGCAGCACGGCACAGAACGCGCGTTTGTTATCCGCCGTGCGTTCACTCCCCGTGAAAGCGCGCGTCCCTCGCGCCCTTTCACTCGCACATACAGCGTTCGGCGGCGCGCGGCGACGATTTCATCTCCATTGACGTCATACGGAACCTCACGGCGACGGCGACGCCGACGGCAGAAATCTGCTTTGGAGTGTCCATATAATTGCTATCGCAATAAAAAGTACGCTAACTCGGAAGCAGTGCCTTGGGGCAGAGCTTTTGCTTCAGCATAGCGCGTTACATAATCTGTGGCAATTATGATCGAGGGAACGGGCCCAAGAGATCCATGCCGACTTGGTGAAGTGGTCTTCGAGGTAGGTCAATTGGTTTCAGTAATCCCGCAGGCTTTACAGCTGGTGACTTCCGGCGCTGGCACTCACGACAGGCTTGGACATATCGTTTAACACAAGTGGAGTTTCAGCCAGTAGCACAATTTTCGAACTCTAGCAAGGGTTTTGGTGTAGCCTAGGTGGCCAGAAGGAGACTTGTAGCAGGCGAACAGGATTTCGTTATGAACCTCTGCTGGCACGACCAAAATGTAGCTTGTGTTGCTGGCAGCAGAGTTGTTACACAATCCGCCCTGTAGCTGTAGTGAACAAAAGGACGAGTGCCCGCGAGCTATTCGCCGGGGAAGACAGGCGTTGCGGCCTTACAGATGTTCGATAATTGGCCGTAATTACACATCTGCGCGGTGCTGCTTGGACAAATCTGTCACGCTTACAGCACGAATGAAAGCACTGTCGGCCTCAATGTCTTTATCAGTAGGTTCAACAGGCGCCGTCGACAACGCGTCGGCGTCTTCGTGTGGCGCCGGGACTTGTACTCAATGGTTACGTCGTATTCCTGCTGTGCTATGCCAGTCGTCGCGCAGAATCCCTCAAATTTGCGAACCAGCACAACTAGTGATAATATGTCACGACTTTCAGTGGGCGGCCGTAAAGGTAAGGCCGAAAATTTCCAAGGACCCATAAGACGGCCAGGCACTCTTATTCTGTAGTGGTGTAGTTGGACTCTGGGCGCGATAGAGGGCGACCTGCGAAAGCGATAACTCGTTCGACGCCCTCCTGCCGTTGTATCACTAGCGCGCCCATATCAGTGTTACTAGTGTCTGCATGAATTTAAGCCTCGGCGTGTTCTTCAAAGTGTCCAAGAACGGACGGCGAAGGTAGGTGGCGTCGGAGCTCGGTGATAGGTGATTCTTTTTCAGCGCTTCAAATAAACAGCATATGTGTCTTGCGACACGAGTAAGTGATTCAGAAATCTTTGAAAAATTACTTATGAGGCACCGATAGTACGCGCACAGACCCAGGAACGACTCTTCATATCGGTAGGGATTGAACAAGCGGCCACAACGGCGCAGCCGCCTTCCAAACTCACGGCATGACCTAGAAACTTCAGCTCTATGTAGCCGAAGTGACATTTCTGTGGCTTTAGTGTAAGGTTCTCCGATCGTATTGCCTCTAGTATTTGACGTGATCGGAGAAAATTCTCGGAAAAGCTGGCAGAAGAAACAAACCACATCATCTGGGCAGACTAGGCAGCTTTTCCGCTTCATGTCGGCGAGCATAACGTCCATCATTCGTTGGAAAGTTGCAGGAGCAGAGGAGAGACCAAACGGAAGCACCGGGAACTCGTAAAGACTGTACAGAGTGCCAAAGGCAGTTTCTTTACGGTCCCGCTCGTCGACCTGAATCTGCCAATGGCAGCTTTATAAATCAAGCGATGAAAAATACTTAATTCGTCGAAGCCAGTAGAGAGGGTACATCCATGGGCGGAAGCGGGTAAACGTCCTTTTTGTGACGTTGTTCAGATTTCGGTAATCAACACAAGAGCGAAGAGTGCCATTCTTCTTCTTCACGAGTGCGACCGGCGATAACCACGGACTGCTTGAAGGCTGGATAACACCATCGTGAATAATTTGTTTCACTTATGCTTTAATTGCCTCGCGTTCCTTCGGCGAGACACGATACGGCTTCTGGTGGATATGATGTGCATCATCGTAGGGGATTATTCTGTGTTGCGTGATTGGCGTTTGACTAACCACGCTTTGAATTTCGATAACAGTAGCCGCAGCGCCTTCTTTTTCTCCTCCAGCAGATCGTTATTGATGTCAATGCCTGCGAGCGATGCTTCATCGGTGTCGGTTTCTTCAGATGCCAAACACTCAATGACCTCCTCCGAGGCTTCAGCGTGGCGATGGCAGTGCCGCAAAAAAGGTGGCGATACTCATTAGTAAAGTTTTAAGTAATACCTCAGCCCGGCCATCGCGAAGGTCAACGATACCTCGTTCGTACAAATTTCTACGGTTAGCAAAATAAAAATCTTGCCTTCCACTAGGACATCACCGTTGCGCGCCCCTTCAGATATTACCTGAAGCATGACGCTGGAAGGGGGCGGTATACTAATGTATCGTCACGCTGTCGTCGGAAACGCGAAGTCCGGCTCTGTGGTGATAGGCATCATCTTGTGGCATAGCTTTCCTCGCGGAGACAGTGATGTAACGCTTTCTGAGGTCGATGATGGCACCAGATTTCAGGAGAAAATCCATGCCAAGTATTAAATCACGGGAAAATTCACGCAGAACAATGCAGCTCGCGAGAAACGTGTCTGCCAGCTGTACTAACTTTCTTCTCAGTCCAAGGCATAATAACTTTCCTGAGAAGGCTCACCAATTTCCCGCTAATAGTCGAATAGTCAGCGCTAGTATCCACTAGCGTAATGACATTTCTACCGCCGACGAGCACAGGTATGTTCGTTGAGAACTTGTCTCCATGCTGAGGTACACGCGTCGTCAAATCTCCGATACAGGCGTCGTTCAATCTCCGTCAGGTCAAAGTCGCGTCAATTGGAGGTCTTCCGCACGTCGCGTATCAGCGACGTCGCCTTCTAAGGCAACTGACGTCGATATTCCAGGCGAGGGTCGGCGACCATGCCTGCCTCTTCGTCGATGTACCTGCACGACATGGATAGGATCGCCGTGGTGATGGCGATTGCGACTGGCGTCTTGGTAGCCACCGCTGCTGGACGATGGACTCTTCCATTTCTGACGGCCTCTGTCCGAGCCGTGGTCTATGGGAATTGGCAGCAAAACCCTGCAGTCCAAGTTGGCGATAATGATACTCTCGGTCTACTTGACCCGCCTCACCACAACGGTAACAAAGCGGTCGTCGGTCGGCGTGTGCCTAATGTCCGATTTACGTATCACATGGCGGTTGTCTGGAAAGTAACAAACCGCCTGTGCCGAGTGTAGCGCAACGTGGGGGGTAACGGGACCTAGGGGCGCTGATGCAGGGATGAAGCTCCTCACTGCGTCTCCATATGTCACACATTGGAAAACCTTCACCGCGGGTCGTGGTGATGCCGACGTAACCCGTCGATGTAACTGCGCGTTAACGCGTCGTGCGCCTAGATTCAATTGCCTGGAGTGCTTGTTCAGCGCACGGTTGAGGTACCCCGACTGCGCGCTTCACTTTGTCACGTGGGATGTCGGCAATGTAGTTGACGGTAGGCTGCTGCGCCCGGTGCAGCTGTTGCAGCTCGACGCGGACTAGCGAACGTATTATCTCACGGATGACTTCCATGTCACTCGCGAAAGCGCCCAGTCCGACGGTTCTGGAAGCAGCATTTACTTAGAGGTCATACTGGTTCGACCACTGCTGCAGCGCCTTTTCCATAGCAACTGCTTCCGTGAGGAACTCCGTAACCGTGTTCGGCGGAATATGAACGAGCCCACCGAACAGCTGTTCTTTGACGCCGCACGCCGCACATCAAATGACGGAGCTTCTTGTCTTCCCGCATGCTTAGATCGGCTCGCCTGAATAGACGTGTCATGTCTTCTACGTACATAGCAACACCTTTATTTGGCTTCTGAGCGCGGGATGAGAGGGCCCGTTCTGCTCGCTCTCGGCTCGAGTAGGTCCCCAAGAGTCGCCGACCTAACTCACGCTAAGATGTCAGAGCCTCTTCGCGGTTCTGGAACCAGGTGCGAGCACAGTCCTCGAGGCTGAAATACACGTTCCTTTAACTTCGTTTTGTCGTCCCACTCGTTGAAAGCTGCTACTCGCTCAAAGTTCTCCAGCCAGCCTTCCACTTCTTCAAAAAAAGAAAAAAAACTGATTTTAGCTAATCCGAAGAATATTATGCTAGTGGTGTGCGTAAAGAAAGCTGCATTCTACGTGATTTCCCGAATCGTCGGGAGTGAAAAAAAATGAATTCAGGTAATGCGAAGAATATTGACGCGAGACAGAAGAAGACCGGCATCGAAGCAGAGGTCAGCATTAGACCGGCACTGAAGAAGATGAAGTAGAGGTTGCTCCTCGCCGTCTTGGCTGGTTGCTGCTACGCCTGTGCTACTCGCCTATTTTGTAAATATTTGTAAATATACGTTATCGCGCAACATTTTCTGGTGGAGGTGCTGGGTACGCTGCCTGTTCATCCCCATCACCCAAGCACGGAACTCCGAAGTGGTCGCCGCGTTGTTCCCTCGGTGATGGCCACTGAAGCACGCACCGCGCCGGAACCTACCGTGCAGCAGCCGTCCCCGCCATCTGTCATCTTATCGCTTCCGCAAGATCTGGGCACCTTCTCTGGCACAGATAACGTGGACGTCGAGGGCTGGATTGCATGGTATGAGCGTGTCAGCAAACAGAACAGATGGGACGATACGATTATGCTGGCGAATGTGATATTTTACCTGAAAGGAACCGCGCGCGTCTGGTACGAGACGCACGAACACGATCTGACCAGCTGGGACGTTTGCAAAGAAAAACTGAATGACTTGTTCGGCAAGCCCTTGGGTCGTCAACTAGCCGCTAAAAAAGAACTTGGCTCCCGTGCGCAGTCATCTACTGAATCATACATTTCGTATATTCAGGATATTCTAGCGCTTTCCCGTAAAGTTGACGGTAACATGTCCGAAGCGGACAAGATCGGACACATACTCAAAGGAATCGCCAATGACACATTCAACCTCTTAGTATTCAGGAACTGCGCCACCGTAGATGCTATTGTGACAGAGTGTCGGCGATTCGAACGAGCTAAATCCCGCCGTATCGCCCAGCAATTCACCAGGCTCCCCAATATTGCCGCATCGTCATCATGTGAGGAACCACTACCTACGTCACAATCGCCGGTTTCGAATACTTTGACACGGAACGTTCGACGGGAACTAGAAGCACTGTCACCAGCCCCTCTCGTGCCCGATGTCTCGACTGCCAACCAGCCTATGGTTTCATTGATTCAAGCCGTGATTCGACAGGAGGTCGCGAATTTGGGACTCTCCTCTGTGTGCGCTGTTCGCATGCCACCAGTCGCACAAGTCACACCACCAGTTCCACCAGTCGCGCCGCGGAACCAGCCCTTTTACTCGCGATACCGCAATCCCGCTGAGTGGAGGACGCCGGATGATCGCCCAATATGTTTCGCGTGCTCTCGAGTTGGGCATATTGCGCGACACTGCTGGAGCCGTCAGACGTCACCGACTGGCTGGAGCACCCGGAACCCTCGTCCTGAAGGCTACTCCCGTACAACATCGTCGCGCTCTCCACCGACTAACACGCCCGACGTCGACACTCGCACCAACGTGTACAGCATGTCACCATCGCCGCGCAATCGCCGATCTCGCTCAGTGCAAGCCCGCCGATTCCCTTCGCCGCAAGCCCGCCGTTTCCCGTCGCCTGCCAACTCTGGACGTAGCGCATCGGAAAACTAACGAGTGCAGCGCCCGGAGGTGACGCTGCATTCTTGACCCGGCCTCGAAATCCTCGTCGACAGTTCCTACCCGCTCTAGTTTGCTCGAAGTCCAACTCGACGGTGTTAGTGTTATGGCCCTTATCGACACTGGTGCACAGATCTCGGTGATGAGCTCTAGTCTTCGTGAGAAACTGAAGAAAGTCTTGACACCCGCCGTGCTACGTACAGTGAGAGTTGCCGATGCAAGCACACCTACTGTTGTTGGAACGTGTACTGCCCGCGTTGCTATATCTGGCCATACAACCAGCGCTCAGTTTCTTGTGCTTGAGCAGTGCCCATACGACGTGATCTTGGGCATTGACTTTTTGTCGACACATTCAGCCCTCGTCGACTGCGGCACCGGTGTCCTGCAACTTGAACTCCCTTCTGCACCAGAGACTCTTCCTGCTAAACCTACGCAACTGTGTTCGTCAGAGTACGTGCGATTACCGCCCCAATCCACTACTTATGTTCTTTTGACGCCCTCTCCTACTGTCGCTGACGGGGATTACGTTGCATCCTGTATTACTGACGTTTTCTTGGCACACATTGGGACCCTACCCCACACGGTTGTCGAAATTGTCAACAACAAGCTTATCTGCCTGTGCTGAACTTTGGCTTATCTGCCCGTGTTCTACCATCCGAAATTGCGCTCGCAACGTTGGAATCCCTCAGCGACTGTCAAATATCCACGCTAACATCTGAAGCGACTTTGAGTCCGACGTGCTCAGCAAGATCCACCAGCTTGCCTACCAGTGAATTCAACAAAATGATAGCCGCGGACCTTTCACCTGCGCAGGCTGATGAGCTCTGCCGTGTGTTAGCGTCGTACCGGGACGTTTTTGACTTCGAAAACCACCCACTTGGCCAGACAACGGCTGTCATGCACCGAATCGACGCAGGCGACGCAAACCCTATTCATCGCCGTCCTTATCGTGTTTCTGCTGCTGAACGGGTGATTATACAAACAGAAGTCGACAAGATGGCTGCAAAAGACATTATAGAACCTTCGTCTAGCGCATGGGCATCCCCAGTTGTGCTTGTCAAGAAAAAAGACGGCACCTGGCGTTTCTGTGTCGATTACAGACACCTGAACAAGATCACTAAGAAGGACGTATATCCGTTTGCACGCATAAATGATGCCCTCGATTGCTTCCAAGGAGCGAGTTATTTTTTGTCCATTGACCTGCGGTGGGCTATTGGCAGGTTGCCGTTGATCCTATCGACCGCGAGAAGACCGCTTTCGTGACACCTGATGGGTTATACCAATTTAAAGTTATGCCCTTCGGCCTATGCAATGCGCCAGCCACATTTGAGCGCATGATGGATTCGCTCCTTCGTGGCTTCAAATGGTCGACCTGCTTATGTTACCTAGATGACGTTATTATTTTCTCAACGACATTTGAGAGCCATATTCAGCGCCTGT
The DNA here is from genome assembly GCF_013339745.2 of Dermacentor silvarum. Lineage (NCBI taxonomy): Eukaryota > Metazoa > Arthropoda > Arachnida > Ixodida > Ixodidae > Dermacentor > Dermacentor silvarum. The sequence goes on along the minus strand of NC_051155.1, from coordinate 83,103,903 downwards.
GCGCCATCCTCCAAATGTTCCGCAGCGCCGGTCTCCCGCTTAACTCATCCAAGTGCCATTTTGGTCGCCGCGAAATAACAGTGCTCGGCCACCTTGTTAATGGTGTAGGAATCTGACCTGACCCAGAAAAAATTCGCGCCGTGAAGCATTTCCCTGCACCTTGCTCAACCAAAGACGTTCGCTCCTTCATTGGCTTATGTTCTTACTTTCGTCGCTTTGTCAAGAATTTCGCTGACATCGCCCGTCCGCTCACCGACCTTCTCAAGAAAGATACGCCTTTCGTCTGGGGCCATCTCGAAGCTCAGGCATTTTCCGCGCTTATCCGCCTTCTGACGACTTCTCCTCTGTTGGCGCACTTCGACCCATCTGCCCCTACGGAAAGTTCGGACGGATGACAGTGGATACGGAATCGGAGCCGTCCTTGCCCAGCGGACAGCTTGGTCGTGACTGCGTCATAGCGTACGCCAGCCGCCTGCTCTCTGCTCCAGAACGCAGTTACTCAATTACCGAGCGTGACTGCCTTGCCCTTGTTTGGGCAATCTCCAAATTTCGGCCGTACCTCTTTGGCCGCCCATTCACGGCAGTCACTGACCACCATGCGCTCTGCTGGCTTTCCTCGCTGAAAAATCCTACAGGCCGTCTCGGACGCTGGGCTTTGCGATTACAAGAGTACTCGTTTTCCGTCGTCCACAAGTCTGGCCAATGACATCAGGACCCGGATTTCCTGTCCCGTTATCCCGTGGATCCACCCGACCGCACCAACCCTGACACCGATGCCTGTGTCGTTTCTATACCTCAGTTAATTCATTTCGGCGATGAACAGCGGCGTGATCCGGCGTTACGTTCCATCATCAACCGTCTCAGTTCCGGGCCCCCTGACGAGTCACTCCGGATGTTTACCTTACATAATGGAACTTTATACCGCCACAGTGTATACTCCGAAGGCCCTGAACACTTGCTTGTGGTGCCCTCCCACATGCGTACTACTGCCCTCCAGAAGCTTCACGACGAACCTACAGCAGGTCATCTTGGTGTAACGCGCACTTATGATCGCGTGCGGCGTCGTTTCTTTTGGCCTGGACTTTATCGCTCCGTACAGAAGTTATGTTGGCCGCTGCGAACTTTGCCAACGACGCAAGAGACCACCGACGGTTCCCGCCGGCCTTCTTATGCCTATCGATGTCCCAGTAAAGCCGTTCTTCCGCGTCGGCCTCGATTTGCTCGGACCCTTCCCTACATCAGCATCAAGGAACAAATGGGTCGCTGTCGCGACAGACTATGCCACGCGTTACGCTATTACGCGCGCACTTCCAACCAGCTGTGTCACCGATATTGCCGACTTCCTCCTTCACGATGTTACTCTGCATCACGGAGCGCCTCGTTAACTGCTCATCGATCGCGGTCCTTACTTCTTGTCGCGTGTCATCGATGACCTTCTACGCTCATGTTCCACGAAACACAAAGTCACCACCGCCTATCACCTTGAGACAAATGGCCTCACGGAACGTCTGAATCGCACTATAACCGACATGCTGTCCAAGTACGTTTGCCGACCACCGCGACTGGGATGCTACATTACCTTTGTCACATTTGCCTATAATTCGTTACGCCACGATACGGCAGGTTGTTCACCGTTTTACCTTCTTTTTGGCCGGGAACCGACACTACCTATGGATACTGTACTACCAGCCGCCCCACAACAGCCATCGGAGTACGCACAGGATGTCATCGAAAGGGCGCACGCTGCGCGTCATATCGCGCGTGACCGCCTTCAGATGTCGCAGGTGTCACAGAAGAACCGTTACGATTGCCGTCACAAGGATGTATGTTACGCTCCTGGATCCTTAGTGCTCCTCTGGTCGCCAACTCGACACGTTGGTCTCTCCGCGAAGCTTCTACCACGCTACCATGGTCCTTATCGCGTTCTGCGCCAAGTTACCGACGTGACTTATGAGATTGCACCGGCACAACCAATGTTATCTTCTGCGCCGATCAAGACTGACGTAGTTCATGCTGCCCGGCTGAAGCCGTATCACCCGTCCGCTGATGCTGCACTCTGACCTGCCCAGATGGTGCGCGTGTTTTCGCCCGGGGGGTAATGACGCGAGACAGAAGAAGACCGGCAGCGAAGCAGAGGTACAGTGTACTAGAAAGGGGCAGTGGGCTTACTCAGCCGCTCCTTTGACGTAGTCAGCGTCGCATCCAAGAGGTGGCGCCACTGGCAACTTCAATGGAAGCTTTGCTTGCAGAAGCTTTGATTTTCCTTGCGTTTTTGTCGGTTACAATTCGAAGCAGTTCACACTCTTATTTGTTTTTAAATTTGGCATACTTGACAGTCTTTACATATCTTTAGCAAGCACTATATTTGTTTAGGCCACATGATATTTGCCATAATAGTACCTTGTGGAAAAGGAAGACGGCAACTTTTGGGCAATTTGCTGCCTATCCTAACTCAGACCTTTTGTGCAAAGAGGTCGTCGCTGACGGATGTTGCTTAGCGGAAGGGGCCTTCGAATTTTCCGAATTATCGGGCAATCGTAAAAAAAATTGAAAACGGTTTCATGCCGTGTCGACCTAATGTAAAATTTTGTCAGACTGAAAACAGTGCGTGCATACTTCCCAGCTGGGCTCAAAAAAAAATCAGGCGTGCTAACCAGGTTTGTGCCTTTGCTTAGCCAAAATGAATATGTATATATGGCTTAAATATTTCATTGTTCCACTTTAGTTGTTCCATGCTTCCCAGTAGCCTTCTGCGTTTATTGTTAACCATCATTACGCCGGCACACATTTGTTAAATTAAATCAGGTTTGTTTTTTTCCATAAAGAAATGGAGGGAGGCCTGAAAAAAAAGTGAAAACTAGTTCACTTGACAAAGGCTCCGGCCTATGCTTATGTACGGTTATATAAGGGTAAACAAAGTGAAGATAACAGGGCTGTTGCTGACAGAAAGCTTTTATTTGTAAGAAGTACAGCAAGCCATTGTTTCATGCACTTCAACTCATGTGCAACGGCTCAACTTCAGCTGCTTGGCCCTCTGCCGCTTTCCTGCCTTGTCACAGGTAATTTCTTTCACATAAAAATGCAGACGTGTGACAATGTAAAAACTAATTATTTTAGCTGTGAGGCTAAGAGCGTGCACATTGCAGCCAACTTCGAAGGAAAGCTTACTCTTAGCAACTTCCAGCATATCCATAACGCTGTCAGAGTGTACCTCACTCTGAGAGAAGCATTCTGTGAAAAGATCCTCTAGAATTTTCACAAAGCCGTACAGCTGACTGGAGGGATAAAGGAGGCCTCCTCGGTCCAGAAGTTTGTTAGCCGGGCAAGTTGAAAACTTTCGCCTGGTGGCGTCATAGTGAGGAGCTTTATGCATTCTTGGCATTTTGTGCTGGAATTGACAATACCAACATAGCCCGCAATGTGGTAAGTGAGCCTCGAGTCGCTTCTGTCCACGTGCTGGTTATGGTCGTTTTAAACCCGCAGGCCCGTGCAATGCTGGGGTACCACGTTTGTGTGGCCTCTGTGGCAGTAGCGCTAGCAGCAGTTTGACGGCACTCATTTCTGTCACCTGATGCTTCGAGAGAGTCAACTTCCAGTAAAGAGGTCAGTGTATATTCCTCGCAGTTTCCTTCGCTAACTGACCTAACTAGACCATAAAAAGAAAAACAATTCACAGTGATCAGGAACTGCGTTCGAGTTGAGCTCAAAACGTGGCTCGAAATGGAGCTCGCATACTGCGCTCGTGTCGTCCAGGGGAGGTTCTATGGAGGTTCTTTTCCCACTCTTTCCGCCTATTTTTATCCTTCGAGACGCCAAACAAGGAGAACTTCGGCCCATCCTTCACATAAACATAGCCTGTTTGGCAGCCAGGCGCCTAACAGTGGTTTTGTCGATGCCGCAGCATGGCTCAGTTACTGCAAGGCATGTGAATCTCTTGCAGGCTATGTGCAAAAAAAAAGCACACACACTGAAGGAAAAAAAAAAACACGCGACGACGTCCACAGAAAAAACAACGCAGCTCAGCAACTCCAACTAATATGATCGGGCACTGGGCGGGCACTGGGCAGCTGCGCCGTCGCACCCACGTTCCATTGAAATAGGGTGCTTCGATGCCATCGAGGCACCCTACATTGAAACCGACGCCAGCGCCGCCGCTCGGGCTATCGGAGAAGCTCATATTTGCGACATTCGTGGAGCCGCCGCAACGCATAGCCTCCGCCGGAGAGTAAGCCCACTGCCCCCTTCTAGTACACTGTAGCAGAGGTCAGCATTAGACCGGCACTGAACAAGAGGAAGTAGAGGTTGCTCCTCGCCATCTTGGCTGGTTGCTGCTACGCCTGTGCTACTCGCAGCAATATTATGCTAGTGGTATGCGTAAAGAATGCTGCGTTCTATGTGCTTTCCCGAATCGTCGGGAGTGAAACAAAAAAAGTTGTCGCAGTTTCACCTGAAAGGTGAAGCATCAATTGCGATAGCAAATTTGTAGAGAGCTATACGGAGTAATGATAGTAGCTTTATCAGCTGTATAAACGTGGACATGCAGCAGCACCGGCAACACGCAGAAATGTCAACGGCGTCGGCGTTATGCCCACGTTCGCTCAAAATGCGTGCGGCGTTGGTGACTGTTGCCGGGGCCTCTGATATAAATAGGCACTTGGAGCCGCAGCTAAACGTCGCCTCCTTCCCCCTCCCCCCCCCCCCCAAGACCTTTCGCGCGGCGCAAGAAGGCGCGTTTGCTCTACATATATGGTGATTGTAAAGGAGGAAAGAGACGCCTACTTCTGCAGCCCTTAAGGGAGCACGGGGAAGAACACGCGTATGTTCTCCGCCGTGGGTTCACTCCCCGTGAAAGCGCGCGTTCCTCGCGCCCTTTCACTCGCACATACAGAGTTCGGCGGCGCGCGGCGACGATTTCATCTCCATTGACGTCATACGGAACCTCACGGCGACGCCGACGGCAGAAATCTGCTTTGAAGTGTCGATATAATTGCTATCGCAATGAAAGGTCGCCGTGGAAGGAACTTGGCACTCGTGGGTTCTGCAGCTATATAGCTGTGGTTAGTTGGTACTGTGAGCTCCATACTTTCCAACGCGGCCATTGTCCGCGTTGGACAATGTTGGACAACAATCTCAGCGGCTATTCCCCAAATTCTCCGGCTAGCACGTTGCACTGGTGTAAGCTTCGGTTTGGCGATGATGTTCTGCCTTCAGGGGGGGGGGGGGGAGTGTCTGTTGCATAGGTCAGGTTACCCCGCGCCTCCACCAAAAATGTCACGTACTACGAAAACAGGCGACTTTTAGTTTAAGCATGGAGCCCGAGTCTCTGACCGCCCACTGAGCACAGGGATAAAGCCAAGCTCCCGCGCGTTGATCGGAGGGTCTTCGTCTACTTCTTCACTGGCGCCAGTCAAGCAGGTACCGGTGTATCGCGCGTGGACTGGCGCGCGTCTTAGTCGGCTTTCCAATTATGCGGCGCCTGTTTCCAAGTGTGGCAATATATATATATATATATATATATATATATATATATATATATATATATTGGAAAGGAGAGAGACAGACACAGCACCGGTTCCTGGGCCGGCTGTTCTAAATTCTCCTTCGTCGTCTTCTCACGTTCGCCCCCTAGCGCCCGGTGTCCTAGCGCCCGAGCCCAAGTGAATCTCTTCCATCTTCCTTACACTCGTCCACGCTGCTGAAGATAGCTCTGGCGGTTGTGAGAGCGCGCTGATGCTGGAATCCCATTGGCTAGTCGTCGTCGGAAGTAGTCGTCGTTAAGACCGTAAAGTGCGCAACCAGCTCCTTCGGGGGGTGGGCACTGACTGTTGCGCTCTGGTCGCACGTCTCGTCGAGGACCATCCTGTCGCAGTTGGGCACGTAGGGCAGGAGATCCTGTACGATGAGCAGCCGCTCTGCTCAGCTGTCGCGTGCCCCCTCGCAACGCTACCGCAGACTGACCGAGGTCCTCCGTGGCGCTCGAATCAGCCACGACCGAAGAAAAAGCGCGACCAATGCGCGACTAATCTTCCGCGTGTCTCGTCCACTGTCCCGCGCGTCTTGTGCGTGTATCTCCTGCGGGCAGGTCTTTGATGATAATGCCCCCAAACGAGGCCCACCTCAGTGGCACGAACTCGGCCAACGGCTGCGTAGACATGCAACGATTTGGCTCCGACGAGTCGGGAAGCATCTCCCTGCCACGATCCGTGGACAGGTTGGGCTCTCGGAGTGGTAGCGTCGGCGCCTCCATGCTCCCCTGCGTTGATGTGGTTGAGAGCCGTTTCACTGAATGCTTTGGACCGAAAGTGGTCTCGATCTCTGAAAGCGCTAGTACGGTGTCGGAAGCCGTCGCAGAGTCGAGGACCCATGGTGGTACAAATGGCTCTCGTTCTGGGTCTACAGCGGGGCAGGTGGTGAGGCAATCTGCCAAAACCTTCCCGGGTGCACCTACAGCGGCAAGATACTGCGGATTCTGAGCCATGTACGGTTTTCGTCGCAGCAGCTCAGCCGTCGTAGACTGCCGCGTGAAAGTAGCAGCGGTGACTTGCTGCTTAATCAGAGGTTGTGGCACAGCCGGTGGTATCAGTTTGTGCTGCGCACCCCGGTGGTGGGTCGACGCAGGAGCGGTGGTCGCCATGTGCTTTCCACCGCATGGGGTGGAGCCGACGGCGACACACGGTGAGCCGGCTGCTGTGTTGGGGCAACCTGCGGACATTTCTGTCGGAAAGACGCAGGGTACACCTGCCACAGCATCGACGCTGTATCTGGGCGGAGCACCGTGGTTACTGGGCATGACTGGTGCGTCCAAGTGGTGCTCCTGAGGAGCTCCGGCGCAGAGCAGTGCTGGCCGGGCTCGTGGTAGGCATATGTGAGCGGACCGAAAGCAGCGATCATAGCTGTACTCCATTCGGGCCAGGACCTCTGCTTGACGCTTTCGTAGTTTTCCCGTGCCTTAGCGGCACCGCAGAGTCGTTTCGCTACAACCAGCCTACTGGTGTGGTCGAGCCAAGCATGACGATCACCCGAGGCGTTGATGTTGCGAAGCCAAAGGATGACGTTGTCTTGGAAGCCGCAAAACGTCGGTATTTCCAGGAACGCCGGCTGCAGGGAAGCGTGAACGGCATTCCCAGGCAGGACGCAACCGCTGACGGATGCGAAGGCGCTCGTCATACCCTTGAGCTGTTGTGTCAGCTAGCAACGAGATGGCTCGCATGACTTCCGTCAAGCTGCCGGCTGGGCCGCCCGTTCAGCCAGGGGTGGAATACACGCATCCTGAGTGAATACACGCACCCTGCCAGGATCCTTGCCTAAGGCATCGTGGACGGCATGCCTTGGCAGATTGGAGGTCGAGGTAGTCCCAGGTGTGGCATCCAAGACAAGGGAAGCGTTGACGGCGTTCCCTCGCCGGAAGGACCCAGGGCGGCGAGATGCAGGAGGACGCAAGGCCTCCGCAGCGCGGTGCTTAAGGTTGGAGCGTGTTAAAAACAGGGCTTTCTTCGACTGTGCCAATAGGGCTGTCTCCGACTGTGCTGGAGAGAGACAGAGACAGCACCCGTTCCTGGGCCAGCTGTTCTAAATTCTCCTTCGTCGTCATCTCACTGCGCCCGGTGTCCTAGCGCCCGAGCCCAAGTGCATCTCTTCATCTCCCTTAATATATATATATATATATATATATATATATATATATATAATACCACCTTTTAAGCTCTCCCCCTCCCTACTGCATCTCTTCATCTTCCATAAATAAATAAATATAAATATAAATATATATATATATATATATATATATATATATATCACCTTTTAAGTTCTCCCCCTCTCTACCACGTATGCGTCCGACTTCCCACACTTCACCCATATATATATATATATATATATATATATATATATATTGTAGTGGGGAATATGCATGTAGGCGCCGAAGGCAGAGGAGAGAACACCCATAGGCGAGGATCCCGTGCAGCCGCCTCAGCATACGTCAGAGGTGCGGCCACGGGAGCCGGCTGAGACGAAGATGGAAGAGCTTCGGTCACTTGCTCTTGAATCATCTGCCGGATCGCTGGAGCCAAAGAGTGAGAAGGCTTCTCCGTGGTCGGCAAAATGGAGAGCTGTCGCGCAACCTCCTCCCGCACAAATTCTTTTATTTGAGTCAGCAAAGTTGTCTGGTTGTCGCCAATAACCAATGCTGCTAGCGAATCTTCCGTGGGTGGTGGGCGTCGAGCTAAGATGCGTTGTTTCCGTAGCTCGTCAAAATTTTGGCACAAGTTGATGACGTCAGCCACAGTACGCGGATCCTTCGCTAACAACATTTGAAAGGCGTCCTCATCAATGCCTTTCATAATGTGTTTTATCTTGTCCTGTTCAGCCATTGAAGAATTCACCCGCCTACACAGGTCAATGACATCTTCGATATAGCTGGTGAACGTTTCACCGTGAAGTTGCGCGCGCCCACGTAAGCGTTGTTCACCGCAAAGCTTGCGCACAGCGGGACGCCCGAACATTTCTGCAAAACTGGTCTTGAATGCAGTCCATGTGGTGAAATCGTGTTCGTGGTTTCGGAACCAGAGGTTCGCGACGCCGGTAAGGTAAAACAACACGTTATGCAACTTGCTGGCGTCGTCCCACTTATTGTGCCGGCTTACCAGCTCATACGATGACAACCAATCCTCCACGTCATGATCATCGGTGCCGCTAAAGACGGCAGGATCACGCTGGCGCAACACACCAGAAACGATGACCGCTGGAGGCTGAGGTGTATCTTCCTGGGCGGTGTCATCAGGCATGGTCGTAGCAGTGGGGAGCGTCCGGCTTCGGAGTTCCAGTTTTCGAGGTTACCCAGCACTTCCACCTAATGAAAGGGGATTTATTGAGACTCGTCCGAGGTGTGAACAAGCCTTCATCACTCTGCGTCGTCTACTTACCTCACCGCCCATTCTGCGTCACTACGACCCGAGTGCTCCGACCGAAGTTCACACGGACGCTAGCGGCGTTGGTCTTGGAGCCGTCCTTGCGCAACGCAAGCCTGGCTTGCCGGAATATGTGGTTGCCTACGCTAGTCGTGCCCTCACAAAGGCAGAAACCAATTACTCTGTAACAGAAAAAGAGTGTTTGGCTATAGTTTGGGCTTTAAGCAAATTTCGCCCTCACTTGTATGGCCATCCCTTTGACGTTGTGACAGACCACCACGCGCTGTGCTGGCTTGCGTCACTGAAAGACCCGTCGGGGCGTCTTGGACGTTGGGCTCTTCGACTCCAGGAATTTGACATTCGCGTCATCTATCGCTCCGGGCGTCAACATTCTGACGCGGATGCCCTCTCCCGGTCACCCGTGCGATCCGACGTCACGCAACCCGCATCCACGGACTGCGCGGTTGCTGCGCTTACTGTTTCTGACATGCCTTCTGAACAGAGAAAGGATCCGTGGATTGCGTCTCTCATTGACATTCTAACTACTTCTTCAACGGATACATGCCCTCGAGCCCTTCGCCGCCAAGCCATCCATTTTGTGCTGCGGAACGCCATCTTGTACCGCCGGAACTATCAGCCAGACGGTCGCAAATGGATGCTCGTCATCCCTCGCCATTTTCGTTCCGGCATATGCACTTATTTCCACGCCGACCCACAAGCACATGCTGGCGTCCTGAAAACGTACGAGTGGCTCCGCCAGCGGTACTACTGGAGAGGCATGTATTCTTATGTGCGCAAATACATTCGGTCATGTGCAGCCTGTCAGCGACGCAAGACAACTCCTCATACGACAGGCCCACTGCAACCTTTACCGTGTCCTGCACGTCCTTTTGACCGAGTCGGGATCGACCTTTATGGGCCCCTTCCATGCACTGCGCACGGCAATCGTTGGATAATTGTCGCAGTAGACCACCTAACAAGATACGCCGAAACTGCTGCTCTTGCTTCGGCTGCTGCTCGTGATGTCGCAGCGTTCCTCTTACGGCATTTCATTTTACGGCACGGCGCACCGCGAGAGCTGCTCAGCGACCGAGGCCGCGTCTTCTTGTCGGACGTTATTAATGAGCTACTGGCAGCGTGCCGCACTATTCACCGCACCACTACGGCGTATCACCCACAGACTAACGGTCTAACGGAACGGTTCAACCTTACTCTTGGTGACATGCTCACAATGTACGTTGCGTCGGATCATTCCAATTGGGACGACGTCCTCCCTTTTGTGACTTACGCATACAATACCGCCACTCAGGCTACCACAGGCTTCTCACCATTTTTTCTTCTTTATGGACGTGAACCATCCTCTACCCTTGACACCGTACTTCCGTATCACCCGGACGCCTCTGAATTCACCCCGCTTTCAGAAGTTGCTCGCCATGCTGAAGAGTGCCGTCAACTGGCTCGCTCATTCACATCGGATACCCAAGGCATCCAAAAAGATCGCCGCGACCACGATCAGCCAACACAGTCCTTCGCCGTGGATTCTCACGTTTGGCTTCGGCTGCCATTCCAATCTACAGGCCTTAGCCCAAAGCTTGCTCCAAAATATCAGGGGCCGTACCGGATCGTCGAATGTACATCGCCTGTCAACTACGTGGTCGAACCGGTGACACCGTCTTCGGACAAGCGCCGCCGCGGCCGCGAGACGGTTCACATCAGCCGCCTGAAGCCGTACCACGACCCCCTCATCGTGTCATCACCTTAGGTCGCCAGGATGGCTCACCTTTGCAGCGGGGGCAATTGTAGTGGGGAATATGCATGTAGGCGCCGTGGGCATTACCATCACTTCGGCGCGAGACCCGAGCTCGAGCTACGGATGCCAACAGCTAGGACTGTGCCTACAAAGCTACTTACGATCCCTCGGACGAGTCTCAATAAATCCCCCTTTCAATATATACAGGGTGTTTCAGCGAACACTTTCAAAAATTCTTAAAGGTTGCCTGTGGCAGATAGCCCAATTCTAGTCATTGAGCTGGTCTACTCGAAAAGGCGGACATTACTTGCGCAAGAAATTGAAATGCATAATTGAATGATTAACAAAAATTCACTAATTAAGTTTTTAACAAATTACCTGATGGCCCATATTGCAATTTAAAAATTGTAGCCATGGAGTTAACAAGGCGGATCCACTTGGAACGAATGCTTGGGATGGCACCAGTTTCGAGATATTAATTCCCGAACTCTGCGGAGAAATGCATTGGCGTTCCAGTTAGTTTTTAAACAAAACGTCTTTTTCTTCATTGAAGCACAAACTTAACTGGAACGCCAATGCAATTTTCCGCAAAGTTCGGGAAATAATATCTCGAAACTGGTGTCAACCTGAGAATTAATTTCAAGTGGATCCGCCTTGCGAACTCCATGGCTACAATTTGTAAATTGCAATAGAGGCCATCAGGTAATTAGTTAAAAACTTAATTAGTGATTTTTTGTTAATCATTCGATTATGCAATTCAATTTCTTGTGCAAGTAATGTCCGCCGCTTCGAGTAGACCAGCTCATGAACTAGAATTGGGCTATCTGCCACAGGCCACCTTAAATAAATTTTGAAAGTGTTCGCTGAAACACCCTAAAAAAAATAAATTATGGGGTTTTACGTGCCAAAACCAGTTCTGATTATGAGGCACGCCGTAGTGGGGGACTCCGGAAATTTGGACCACCTGGGGTTCTTTAACGTGCACCTAAATCTAAGTACACGGGTGTTTTCGCATTTCGCCCCCATCGAAATGCGGCCGCCGTGGCCGGGATTCGATCCCGCGACCTCGTGCTCAGCAGCCCAACACCATAGCCACTGAGCAACCGCGGCGGGTCACAGAAACACCCTGTATATATATATATATATATATATATATATATTATTTTCACGCATTAGAAAGTGTATGCGTGAAGTGTGGGTAGGCAGTCACATGATGATGATGAAATAAACTTTAAAAGTGCGAGACAGTGTTCTCGAGCGCTTGAGATCAGTCTAGGTGGGAGGGTCCCTCAAGCCAGGACGAGGAGGCGAGGAGGTTCACCTCTTCGGACGTTATATGCTTAGTAACGTGTCTTCGGGGCGCCACGGGCACTCGGGTAGTAAATGAGCCAGAGTGTCTGGCACGACGCAGATCGGGCAGTTGTAGGTGTGTAGTGTCCGGTGGATGCGATGCATGAGGATTCCATGGGTGTACGTGTTGCTGTGCAGTCTTTGGAATGCGGTGCTTTCCTCTTTCGTTAGTTTTGGGTGAGGTGGTGGGTACACCCTGCGTCGCAGTCAGTAGTGGTGGAGGATGGCGTTATACGTGGGGGGTATTGTCGCCAGGCAGTATCGTCGCCAGGTATCGGCGCCAGGCAGTCGGGGGTCACGTGAGGCGGCGAGAGAGGCCCGGTTGATGTGATCGCGGGCCGCGGCGTGTGCCGCTTCGTTTCCCTCGAGCTCCTCGAGCCCTGGTACCCACGTGACGCAGGTGTAAAGGAGCGGAGTGCTTCTTTTGTTCTGAATTTTGACTGCTTCCACCATTATTCGGATTCTCGTGTAATTACGTACTGCGGATTGGGAGTCCATGAAGACTACGACCGCGTTCGTGCTCATGGTGGTCGAGAGGGCGATCGCCGCTTTTTCAGCGATCTCCGAGTTCCGCACATTGACGGTGGCGGTTGCCAGTTCTTTGCCTCTCGAGTCAACCACACTCAGGGCGTAAGCGGTTTTGTCCGGTTATTTCGACGCATCTACGTAGCGAGCATCTGGATGGTGCTTGTGCCGTCTTCGCATGGCGTCGACTCGAGCGAGCCGGCGTCCCCGATGATAGTCGAGATGCATGTTGCGCGGTAGTTTGTCTATGCTCAGGGATTCTCTTCTATAGTACAGGTAGAAATGGGATGGAAGGGCCTAGAAGTGCGTGTATGTATGTATGTATGTATGTATGTATGTATGTATGTGTGGGTGTATCTTTATGTACATACGTACGTACGTATGTACATCTCTCTCTCACTCACACACGTATGTATGCGTGTGTGAGTGAGAGAGAGAGACTTGCGGTGGTCTGCTGCGGATCACCGTCAGTGGCAGTTCGCTTCTCGAGAAAACAGGAAGTGTGTCGCCTGTGTTCCTGGACAAGAATTTGCAATGTGGTGAACGCGGTTTAAGCAATTGATTAGGGACCTCAAAGAGGTGCCACGTAATGCTGGCGCTTTTTTATCGCATTTACCATGACATCACCACAGAAATCTCTAAGTCCCAACTTCTTGTGTGTAGCTTCCACAGCACTGTATGGTAAGTATTAGGGTTTCCACTTGGGCTTGTTGGTTTTCCGCACAAACAACATGGACAAAAGAGGGAACACGTATTACACAGACGCGCTCCGTGTGTGTAATACGTGTTCCCTCTTTTGTTCATGTTGTTTGTGCGCAATTATACAGGTTCTTAACGTTAAATATGTAACGGGGTATAGTCCTCGTGGTAACACTGCTTATGCCAGAATATAAACTAAGGCCTCGCTCCGCTGTCGGATCTCTCGGCGGAACGTCGCTGTGCGTCCGCTTGGCTAGGCAACCGCTTGTCCCTCGTGTCTATTTAAAAATTTAATTATGGGGTTTTAGGTACTACAGCCACCATATGAATATGACGCACGCCGTAGTTGGAGAGTCCGCTTTATTTGGACCACATGGCGGTCTTTACCGTGCACGTAAATCTAAGTACACGGGTGTTCCCTGCATTTCGCGCCCATCGAAATTCGGCCACCGTGGTCGGGATTGGATCCCGTGACATCTCGCTTCGCATCCCAACACTCGTGTCTATGGAATATTCACCTATCAAAAACACGATACCAAGGGCGCTATAACGTAAAATGATTCCAAACTATTTTGATTCCAAACTTCTGACGTCAAATTTACGTAACCACCGACGCAAGCATTGGGTGGTGACCCGCAGCGTTGTCTTAACAACCCAATCAAACACTCTCCTCGTTTATAGGAGGTCACCTTTGTTCGCTTTCAAAATCAATAAAATTGTCTTCACTCAGCGGTTCTTCTTATGTAATTGGCTGACTAGAGGCGAGGAGCACGCTGTAGTTGAAAGGGTTTCGATGGGGCCGAGCCAGCACAGTGAAATTAGATAACCGCATGAATAGGGTGGTGCCGTCTTCTCCGATTGGTCCACATCGATTTACTTAGCTTGGGGTGGCTGGTCGAAAATCGCGGCGGCGTGCAACGGAAGGATAAGAGTGCTGCTAAAACGGATCTTCAGCAAGGAAGAGTTGGCAGAGCGCTTTCGTGTGCATGACGAAAGGGTTCTATAACGTTTTACTGCCACGCAAAAGGGTCTATCATGCGCAAATATATGCATGCTCACCCGCAGGTCGGAGTAGTGAGGGCCTGAGCGATCGGCGGGCAACCATCTATTCTTTTTGGAACGGGGCAGTCTGTGCCTATTCAGAAAAATTGTCTGTTTTGTTCGGCATATTAATGCATTTTTTTCGCGTACACGTCACCTTCCTGTGGTGAGTGTTCGCGGTTTAGTGAGGTCATGTGACAGACAGGCGAAGGGGGCGTAGCGAGAAAACATGGGACCGATAGCAGAGGGCTAATTTCATTTGATTTCATTTCATTTTAATACCTTAAAGACCCCTTGACAGGGGTATTACATAAGGGGTGGGAATACATTAGTACATAATTTGTACTAATGGTGAAAAGGCGTTGAATCAGGAATGATAATTTTTCTTTTGTGCGGTTTAATCATGTATAATCAGTGTGTACAGGTTATATCAGATGGGGAGCTATCACCGTTTTCGTGACCCCGCATGACAGACAGGCGAAGTTGGGAGTGCCCCGAAAATGTTTTGACCAATCGTGGAGGCTGATTTCAGAAATTGGAATCAAAAGATTTTGGAATAATTTTACGTTATAGCGCCCCAACACACTGCTACGCAAAGCTGGCGCGCGTGAAATCTGAGTAGAGCAGGACGTAAGCAACGTTCAGCTTAAACATTGTGATAAGTGTAATGACGAAGTTAGCACAAGCGTCGCTGTGGTCGCATGGCTCCTGAAGTGAGGAAGAGAAAGACGAAAGTATCGGTGTCGCTGGTTTTGCCTCGCGCTGGCGTTTGGCTGGAACTGCTCGGGTGCTCTTTGCGCTGTACCTAACGGGATTAAACGCCAATAAACCCCATATCATTTGGTGAAGTGCGGGGTATCCTAACGACTCGCCCTGGAACTCCGGAGCCGCACTCTGCCTTCCGCTACCCCCACGACCATGCCAGATCACGCCGGTGAGCGACCCACTTCGTCAACTGGGCCAGTCACCTGCGGTGCTGTTCGTAAACGAGGCCCAGCTGTGTTCAGTGGCACCGCTGATACCGACGTCGACGACTGGCTTTCGTCTTACGAACGGGTTAGCAACCACAACAAATGGGACCATCGGACAAAGCTCACCAAGGTTATTTTTTATCTTGTGGGTGTCGCCCACCTCTGGTTCCGCAACCATGAAGCAACCATTGCGACATGGAATGACTTTAAGACTGCATTCGCGGAGGTATTTGGCCGTCCTGCGGTGCGAAAGCTTCGCGCCGAACAGCGCCTTCGCCACCGAGCGCAACAGCCGGGCGAGACTCTCACTAGTTACATCGAGGACGTCATAGATCTCTGCAACCGCGTGAGCCGAACGATGACTGAGGAAGATAAGATTAAAGAAATCCTCAAGGGCATTCACGACGACGCTTTTCAGATGCTCATAGCCAAGAATCCTACCACCGTTGCAGCCATAGTCTAATATTGCCAAAGCTTCGACGAATTCCGCCGGCAACGAGCGCTCGCCCGCCAAACTGCTCCTCAAGTGGCCTCCCTTTCCAGTTTGGTGACTGCTCACGGACAGGCTGATGACGGCTCTCTACTGCCTCAGATCAAAGCCTTCATTCGTGAAGAGGTGGCCCGCCAGCTCTCGCTGCTCCCTCTCACCGAGGAGCATGTCCACCCTTTGTCCTCGGCCGTGCAGCAGGCCATCTGCGAGCAGGTTGCAGAGGCCCTTCCACCAGTCCAACAGATTGCTGCAGCAGCTCAGATTGCTGCACCTTAGACGTACGCTGAAGTCGTGTCGCGTCCCAGACCAACGACACTCTCCTACTCGACGCCGCCACCGCGCAGAGCGCTTCCCCCTGTCCCTCAAATACCCCCTCAGTACTTCCGACCGCAAGATCCATGGCGCAGGCGGGACAATCGGCCGATATGCTTCTCGTGCGGTATCGCGGGACATGTGGCGCGCTTTTGTCGCCGTCGCCTGCCGCGTCAGGACGTCGTCGTTGGGCCACAGGTACCTGCAGCCCACCAGCATGCTGATTCGAACCCATCGCCGAACTTCTGGACCGGTCGTCAGAATTTCATCCCCCGTCGTTCACCATCACCGCGTCGCCGTTCGTTATCGCCGATGCGTCGCCGCCCGCCTTCCAACGAGGGAAACTAAATGCTGTAGCTTCGGAGGCAAGAGCTGCACGCTTCTCGAAATGCCCAAGACCTCCGCTATCGCCGCAAAACATTATAGAAATACAGGTTGAAGGAGCCGCTACATTCGCACTCATCGACACAGGCGTTTCAGTTTCCGTCATACGTGAGACCCTTTACCGTAAGATTAGGAAGGTCACCACATCACTTTCTGACCTTGTACTTCATACTGCCACCACGGAGCCCATGGAACCTTCAGCCGCATGCACCGCTAGGATCGCTATTAAGGACGTAGTTTACACAATTGAGTTCCTTGTTCTGCCTTCCTGCTCACATGATGTCATCCTGGGATGGGACTTTCTGTCGTCATTGACTGTGTCCGTGCCTAAGTTGCTCTGTCTGTCGTTAACACCACTCTGCCTGCCGCCTCACCCGCCCCCTTAAAAATTATTGTCGCCGCCGATACTGATCTGCCACCAAGCACTTCAACACCAGTCGCTTCGTTGTTTCCATCGGCGCCCGACGCCTCAGCACTGTTCACGCCTTCATCGGTTTTTCTTCACCGCAAATCTCTACCACTTCCGTTTGCCGTTCTTGACGTAGCCGCTGGTACAACAATTATGCTAGTGGACAACCCGTTCCAATACCCACCGACTCTGCTTCGCGACGAGTGCCTCGGCTGTGTCGAGCCTATTGACATGTCTGAGTGTTTGGACGTGCCTGGCTCCTCTTCTGGACGTTCGCTCGACGCCATGACACCATTTCCGAAAAGCTCCCGATTGGCTACCGAAGTCATTGATTCGTGCGTTGACGCCAACCTTTCCCTCGAGCACCGCGAGCAACTCCTGTCTCTCCTAGATACTTTCCTTTCTTCGTTCGACAGTACGGAACACGCCTTCGGTCGTACGAACAGTGTTTCCCACCACATCGACACCGGGTCCCACTCTCCCCTCAGACAACGCCCCTATCGCGTTTCAGCGGTGGAGCGTCGTATAATCAACGACCAAGCGAATGACATGCTCGAGCGTGGCGTCGTTCAACCATCCCAGAGTCCGTGGTCTTCTCTAGTTGTGCTAGTGTGAAAAAAAGATGGTTCTATTCGTTTCTGTGTCGATTACCGCCGCCTAAACAGTCACACGGAAGGACGTCTACCCTTTACCCCGAATGGACGATGCGCTCGATTGTTTACAAGGCGCTGAGTACTTCTCGTCATTGGACCTACGATCTGGCTACTGGCAGGTTCCCATGGCCGAATGCGATCGACCGAAGACAGCGTTTGTCACCCCTGATGGGCTATATGAATTTACCATCATGCCATTCGGGCTCTGTAATGCGCCTGCAACTTTCGAGCGCATGATGGATAACATACTTCGCGATCTCTAATGGAACATTTGCCTATGCTACCTTGATGATATCGTCGTCTTTTCTTCAGACTTCTGGACGCACCTCTCACGTCTCCACCAAGTTTTGACATGTTAAGAACGCTGGTCTTCAGCTGAATATCAAAAAGTGTCGCTTTGCAGCTCGCACCTTGAGTATCTTGGGCCACGTTGTGTCCAAAGACGGCATCCTCCCTGATCCTGCGAAACTTCGAGCTGTCGCCGACTTCCCTAAACCAACGTCACTGAAGACCCGGCTCCAGAGCTTCATCGGTCTTTGTTCTTATTTTTGTCGCTTTGTGCGCAATTTCGCGACCGTTATCGCACCTTTGACGCGACTTCTCACCGTTGGCACCGACATGTCTCACTGGTCTCGTGAATGTGATGACGCATTCCAGACGCTACGCCAGCTGCTCACAGCTCCTCCGATTCTCCGGCACTACGATCCCCGGGCGCCTACGGAGGTGCACACTGATGCAAGCGGCGTTGGCTTTGGTGCGGTACTCGCGCAACGGAAGCCTGGCTATCACGAGTATGTTGTCGCCTACGCGAGCCGAACCCTCACAAAGGCCGAGACCAACTATTCAACCACTGAGAAAGAGTGCCTGGCTATAGTCTGGGCTCTTGCCAAGTTCCGACCCTACCTTTATGGCCGCCCGTTTTGTGTCATCACGGACCACCACGCTCTTTGCTGGTTCTCGACTTGCAGCCGGAGGGCCGCCTCGGTCGGTCGGCCCTCCGGCTGCAAGAGTATGATATCCAAGTGGTGTACAGGTCTGTCCGCAAGCATTCCGACACGGACGCCCTTTCTCGCTCTCCTCTACCCCCCGACACAGCGTCTCTGTTGGCACAGTACACCGCTATCTCAGCGCTCAACGTCGAGTCCATGCACTCGGAGCAACGGAAGGATCCGTGGATTGTGGCCCTTCTCGACCTTCTGTCGGATTCCACCGCCAATCCGCCCTCCCGCGCGCTGCGCCGTCAAGCCTGTCACTTTACCGTGCAAGACAACCTGCTCTACCGCCGCAACTATATAACGGGTAGTCGCAAGTGGCTTCTCGTATAACCTCGTCACATGCGGTCCGACATCTGCGCTGCTTTTCATGCCGACCCACATAGTGCTCACGCAGGCGTGCTGAAAACTTACGCAAGGTTGCGCCAACGCTTCTACTGGCGCGGTATGTACAGCTTTGTCGCGGTATGTACAGGGCAATATGTACAGCAACCGCGTACCATCCGCAAACTAATGGATTACCTGAGCGCTTCAATCGCACTCTTGGCGACATGCTTCCTGCATACGTCGCGTCGGACCACTCCAACTGGGACATGGTTCTCCCCTTTGTCACCTACGCTTACAATACCGCGATTCAAGCCACCACAGGTTTTTCACCATTCTTTTTATTGTATGGACGAGAACTCTCGTGCACGCTCGATGCAGTATTGCCATACCAACCTGACGCCTCTGAATATCGACCCATATCAGAAGTAGCCAGGTACGCTGAAGAATGCCGCCAACTTGCCCGTACCTTCACGACGGAAGGTCAAGCCCACCAGCGCAATCGACATGACAGCGACCTGAGCACTACCACTTTCGGTGTCGGCTCCCTCGTTTGGTTGTGGATTCCACCTCACGCTCTCTGTCTTTCGTCCAAGCTGCTGGCTCAATGCCACGGACCCTACGGGATCGTCACCTGTTCATCTGCTGTAAACTATGTGGTCGAACCTCTCACGCTGTCTGACGATCTGCGGCGTGGTGGCCGCGAGACCGTGCACGTCAGCCGGCTTAAACCGTATTACGATCCCTCTATCGTGTCGTCACCGTGAGTCGACAGGATGGCTAGTCTTCTCTCGTGTGGAAATTGAAATGATGAAGATAGCACAAGCGTCTCGGTGGTCACATGGTTCCTGAAGTGAGGAAGAGAAAGACGAAAGGATCGGTGTCGCTGGTTTTTCCTCGCGCTGGCGTTTGGCTGGAACTGCTGGGGTGCTCTTTGCGCGGGACTTAACGGGATTAAATGCCAATAAACCCCATATGATAAGTAATTAACATTTAGTTGAGTTTTTCACCACAACGAAAGATAATCAGTGATCATCGAAAAATTTGTCATGTTTGCCAGCCCAAATAATGGCGCAACGCACACACACACACATCATGAAAAAACCTTTTGTCTCGTCCTATTGTTTAATAAACATTTACCTTCAAAAATAAGTGATTTACTTCAAGAAGCACTCTATATCCGTCTTGTGCTGAATGTCACAGGAACTGCTGAACGTAGCGTCTCTTGGATAGTTTGACAGGACCGCAATCCACACTTGAAAAATTACGCTAAAGCAGCCTCACAAAGCATAAATGAAAACAACATATATATATATATATATATATATAGAGAGAGAGAGAAGAGAGAGAGATAGAAAGAGGGAGAGCGATAAAGAAGAGGGGTGAACGAGGTGCGAGTTATCGGTTCTCTACCCTTAACTACGATGGGGAACATAGGGGTTGGAACGAGTGCGAAGAGAGAGACAGACGCTCACGCAGGCCGCTCAAAAGCATGACCACCGTGAAAAGTTAGGGGTGTCCGAGTATTTGACATTTAGAATACGAATCGAATAGACTTTGCTTGACAATTTCGAACAGTGAACTCCTATTCAAATTGAAGTGGTTCTAGCTGTTCCCATACGGGACACAACAGCACTTATTTGACGAGACCAATGCAAGTGGGGACTATTCCAAATAAGTCTACTGCATAGGAAACGTGGTTGTCGACAAGAGGCACTAGTTCTCGATCGAACGCACGGGGAGATCTGTCCTCCTCAATAATTTCTCGTCATTCCACAAGAATGTCTGGCCTTTAGGAAGATTATAGAGGAAGTTATACCGATTTAGGATAAGCAATTTATTATTTTCCCAGTCTCCCCATGTTTGCACCTTTTTAAAAATAATGATCGTTACTGAAGTATCCCACTTCTTTCCTCCCACAAATAAAATAATTCTGCATCCACCGGGCGTCGTGCTGTTCGCTTTTTCATTAATGTCATATCATATCGCCTCTGATTATAACCTTAACACGTTTCGCCAGAAGCTTGAGGTACATATTTCTGTTAAATAGTGCTGTAACATGGTCTCGTCGTTTAAGTTCTTTTGTTTATTTTGCGATGTGTTGCGTTTTTGTTAGTTTTTTTTCTTCACTTGCACTCAAATGCTCTTTTAGTGCTTATTTCGGAAAGGTATTCTGTTGTGCAGCATATATATTTTTTCTTCACTTGCGTTGGAAACGTCTTTTACATTTTGCAATTTACTCTGTTGCGTTGCGTTTTGATGTTCACTTGCATTGTTACCCTGTTCTATACTAGTTTGCGTGTGCTTTCATTGTATTAAGTAAACCCCCCCCCCTTACTCAATGCCCTTTGGGCCTGTAAGGTATTTTTAAATAAATAAATAAATAAATAAATAAATAAATAAATAATAATGGTGTGTCAGATAAGGATTATTATTATTTATTTCACAATACTGCCGGCTTCCTTTTGGAATCCCAGGCAGGAGTGGTAGAAACATCGCGTGATTTCACTCTCTTTTCCTCAAGGGAACAAAAAAAAAGAAAAAAAGAAGAACGCGTAATAAGCACGGCAAACATTTATTAATTCACAAGTACAAAGAAATACGTTGAGGCCATCCCATTTGTTGCCAAGAAGAAAGGCGTAATAAAAGAGACATCAGAATATGTAGCACAAGCAGAAAAGAAACAATGAACGCATGGCATTACAATTACGTCTGCTCTGCAGATAAGAAGGAACCGGTAGTGTTGAATGCACCCCGGTTTGCGGAAGGGCGTTCCATTCGCAAATTGTTTTGAGCAGGAAGGAAGAAAGATGTGCGTTTGTTCTAGCATGCAGCAATAATATTATTTGATTGTGCTTATCTCTGGTGAGTCGCGATTCATTAAATTTCATGTAGTTGTCAAATCTCATTTTAGTGTGGTTGTTAACATTGTTTCTAGACGGTACATTTTCGACGAGTTTCTGGTGTCTGGAGCCCAGACCGCAATCTTAAATCGGTGACTGAAATGCGCCAATCACAAGCATTGTAGATGAATCTAAATGCCTTTCTTTATAATATTTCGATAATGTTATATCAGCCTTTGTGTGAGGGTCCCAGATAATATCTGCCTACTCGAGTATTGGTCTAATGACTGTTTTAAAGCCGTTAATTTGGTAGCACTACTGCAGTTCCGCACCCTGACGAGTTCCGCGTCTACTAACAGCACTACTAACAGTGCTTTTACTAACACTACTAACACTACTAACAGTGCTACTAAAAGCACTACTAACAGTGCTTTTTAAACACACTAACTGAATGCGGCGTTCTCATTTACTAGTTCCGCAGTTGACCAGGCGCCCAGATACGGATTCAATTGCACAACCATCTATCAAATATAGCAAAGAAGCTGAATTTTTAACCAGACAGACTCTGAACGAACTTTAGTCTTTACTCAGAAATGAGACAATGTTCAGTATTCTACTTGGTACCAGAAGGTCGGCTTTATCCAATATTCGTGTTTGATTAGTTTCCTAAATTTCGCTACTTGAGCGCTCCTACAATGTCTTTGATGGATTTTCGCTTGTGATTATGCAAGCCTGCTGATTTTTCATCCCGTTAGAATTATATATTTTCCCGGGGTAGTGGCGGTCAGCGTCACAGCAATATGTTCCTCCTGTTTCTGAAATATTGTCCGTCATTTTTTTTCTCACTTGCGATATTTCTGGTTTGTAACAAATTGTTATGTTTTGTCTTTACTCTTTTTATACATTTTCATACATATGCCGAGCAAACAGCGTTTGGTAAGATTTTAGCTTTGTGGAGAGGCCGCCGGCATGCTTATTACCAACGTTCCCAATATCATTTCTGATAAATCGATCATCACTTGGCGGCATTAGCTCTAAAGTTATTGTGCAATGCTTGTAACACTTACAAATCATTAGCTGAATCCATTGCCCTCTCCCATTTCTCTACGATTTAGATTACCCCGTGTTTGTGCATTGGCCAGTCACGAAAGTAACTGGTCAAGTGACCGTTCAGTAATCAGCCTAATTCGTCCGACGCTATAGCTTCCATTCAAAGATGCGAAAACGCAAATACCTCGCAGTCCTTTAATGCCTCGATGACGTCTTCTGGGATGGTTCTGCAAGTCTTACTGACCAAAATTGCAGATCCTACGTGAAGTGCCAATAACCACATGCTGAATATCAGTAAACAGGAGATATTGCTGTCGCCGAGAAAGACGTCCCCGGGGGTAAGAATTTGGAGAGCGCTGCAACGGCACAAACACGTTGGAAAAGGCAAGAATCAGGCGCATTCGCACGGCGAGGACATATATTAAGTGGAAGCTCCGGGGCCGACCCCAATGCTAATTATTAAAATACCTGTAAAACTAAGAAATGCTTTATTAAGACAACCGCTGCACTGATTTTGAATAAAATCTCTTGCAATTAATAGGCAAAATTGCAGTCTACAGACTGTGATTGTGATTACAGGCGTAAATTGTTTTCAAATTATTTACCTAGTAATTAACGAGGCAAACAAAAATTGATCAAAAGTTTAGAAATGCGTAAATCTGCACCAGAAACATCGTATTGCCGTAAACTACTTCCGTTAGAGCAACTCAAGCGGACAAATACAGTAAATTATATTACAGCTCACGCGAATTTGTCACAATGTTTACGAGGGGTTTGGCAATATACCCACACAAGTTCCTACACATGAGTGTTCCACACGATCTATAATGTATCCCCCGTTTATTATTACTGTGGACAGTTTACAGATGTGATATCGTTTTTTATTGTTCAGTTGTAAACTTGATAGTTACGTTTCTTTTATTGCGACAACACTAAAATTCACACTCCAGGTGCATTCCTGCCGTCGTCGTCGCCGTGAGGTTCCGTATAAAGTACAACGGTGGTGAAGTCGTCGCCGCGCGCCGTATGCTCTATGTGCGGGTAAAAGCGCGCGAGGGGAGTCGACAATCGCGGCCTAACCTGGCGTGCGCGAGGGAGGTCTTCCGTCGACGTCTTCCGTCTCTGAAAGGCGGAGGAGAGATGGGAGGGAGGAAGGGAGGGAGGCGGTGCGTGCGGCATTGTGCTCCGGCACCAACTGCGTATTTGGCGACCGGGCGCAAGAGGAACTGGCGATCACGACTGAATCTGGCGCACGAAGGGAGGAAAGCGTGGAGGCAGTACAGGAGGGAGGAGGTGCGGCTTCTACTCTGCCGTCAACTGTACAGTTCGCGAGGGCGCGTTAGTCTCGCGCGCCGTATTTTGAAAGCGCTCTGCAGACGGCTCATACCTTTGTGAGCAGTGTGTTCTCGCCGCTAAGTTTTCGTTGAAACGATGGACAGTACGAAGGTCACTTCGCTCGTTGCTGCGGTCGCGCTTCCTGAAGCCAGCGTCTTGACAACGAGTGTCCGCGGTGATCGAGTGTGATGTGTTCATGTTTGCCTGGCCGCTGGCACCGTGCTTGTTAATTTAGTTAGTAAGCAAATATTTCTAAGTTTAAACGGCCGATAAAACTACTATCCTTACTTCGTATAGCTGTCTCCTAATTTGCTGTCGCAATCGATGCTTCGTCTTTCGGGAGAAACTGCGGATTTTTCAATTGCGGGGAAGCACTTGGTTAAGCGGTGCTTCACCATAAGGTAGAACATGTCGACTACAAGGAGATGAACTGACTAAGTTAGGTTTCACCGCCAGGGGTAGCCCTAGGAGGGTCTCCTATGGTTCCCTCAAAACGAGCAAAGAACGCTGTGACCGTGCTAGTTTCGCAGACTGAGGTCATCGGGGACTCATTGAAAGCGGTCATTATGCGACGAAGAAGCATTTATTGCGTCACAACATGCTAAGCCTCTCGACCACAGGAAACGGCGATAATTTAGGTGTTTCGAGCGCCCGCGCTACAGCAAGAATTCAAATGCGTCACGGCAGTGAAAAGCTAAACGTCTTAGGATTTATTTTTGCTGACTCGCACTGTTAATATCGCTTGCATGCTTAGCTGCCGGAGCCATCCATATCAGCCTAATCATGCTTAACTGTACCACATGTCACGGTAGTGAGAGTGTGGGTGCTCTCCGGGCGACTAGAAGTAGTTTTGCAAATGAAAGAAAAGGCGAACTAATTGGCAGACTTACGCATGCCGCAAAATACTTCCCAAGAAGAGACTCTCTGGCCTCTGAACGCATTTAGGTAAGCCCGTTGTGCCCGTTGTCCATCCCACGAATTCGCTACCGCCGGCGGCAAATTCCTTGTCGTCGCAGGGTTGTTGGCGTTCGTCGTTCAATTCACAGACGCTGGTGAAGCCTGGCTTTTTCTGACCCACCAGAAACATATCCTGCTCGTCGATAACAACATAAAGAAGAGAACAAGAGGTAAGCATAGAAACAATTACTTATCCTAAAGGAGATCCCCTAACCGGCCATATTGAGTAAAAGTTCCTATAAAAGCAGGTCAGCCCCAATTAAAGTCATTCAAAGGTTCAGATCTTCGAAAACATTTAGCTGCCATCGTTAACGCCAACGCTCCGAGGAAGAAAACATGGTCTTTTGTAAAAGAACCCATCGCTCATGAATAAGCATTCTCGCTGTGAACAAGAGCGCACTGATCGAAGAACACGCAAATGAAAAAAAAAAAAACATTGTGCAGACGATCCATAATAAGCTTAGTAGGCGACAACCGCAGTGATAATGTATTAATTAGGGGTACCGCTCTAGAGGAGGGCCCAGTAGATGAAACAAAGTTCAGTGGCGATTTAGCGGTAAATGCGAGTGTAATGCGAGAGCATTACGAGCATTACGTCGCACATCTTTGAAATCCCAGATACATTGTTGAAACCACGTTCACCAGGTTGCAAGCTCTTGTTGGGGAGCCCCCTTAACCCACGTCCTGCTCCTTCGGGAAGCGAAGTGCATCTGACGGTGGTTCGGAGCAGTCCAACGCCAGTTGCACTATATATATATATATTGTTACGAAGCACTTGGGGAAGTCACCGTTCGCGACTAGCACGATAAAGTAGCGAGAGGTAGCACAGCCGATCGAGCACGGCACAAGGCTTATCTCTCTCGTCGTTCTCTCTCACAGACACATCCCCACTGCTCCTTATTTCACAGTACAGTTATCTCCCCCGCGAAAAAAGAAGCCGTCCCGGCGACCTAGGGGTAGGACAAGAAAGGCGGATCATAGTACGGCTTGAGACGCTGGACATGCACAATGTCGCGTCCTCGACGGCGATGATCCAAAGATAGCTCGAGCGGCTCCACGATATAGTTGACTGGAGACGTTTGCTCGATCACGCGGCAGGGGCCCTGGTACTTCGACGCGAGTTTCGGTGACAGTCCAGGGGTAGGGGCTGGAACCCAAAGCCACACTAGCGAGCCAGGAGCATAGGATGCAGGAGCATGTGAAGTTTCTGGATGGTACTTCTGGCGTTGCTGGTCTTCTGACGTAAATGTACGGCGTAGCTTGCGACACTCTTCAGCGTGTGCAGCAGCTTCAGACAAGGTAGTGGTTTCTGTGTTGTCAGGGCGGTACGGAAGGATAGTGTCCATTGTGGAAAAAGGTTCACGTCCGTACAGGAGAAACAAGGGCGAAAATCCCGTGGTCGTCTGCGTGGCGGTATTATAAGCGTAAGTGAGAAATGGTAGAACATGGTCCCATTTGGTTTGGTCGGATGCAACGTACATGGCCAGCATGTCGCCAAGAGTTCGATTAAAGCGCTCGGTCATGCCATTGGTCTGCGGATGGTATGCAGTAGTGGTGCGATGAATAATGCGGCATTCTTTGAGGAGAGCCTCGATGACGTCGGAGAGGAAGACGCGGCCTCTGTCACTAAGTAATTCCCTGGGAGCTCCATGGCGAAGGATGATGTGGCGCAGGAGAAACAAGGCGACGTCACGTGCAGAAGCGCTGGACAAAGGGGAAGTTTCCGCATAGCGCGTAAGATGGTCGATGGCCACGATTACCCAGCGGTTGCCGTCTGATGTGGTTGGCAAAGGTCCATAAATGTCGATGCCTACTCGATCAAAAGCACGTGCTGGGCAACGCAAAGGCTGCAATGGAGCGGTTGAACGACGAGGGGGATCTTTGCGGTGTTGGCAAACGAGACAGGAGCGGGCATAATGACGGATGAATCGGTACATCCCTCGCCAGTAGTAACGAAGGCGTAGACGCGCGTATGTCTTTAGTACACCTGCATGTGCGCACTGGGGATCGTCGTGGAACGCTGCACAAATATCCGAACGTAGATGTCGAGGGATGACAAGCAACCATTTGCGGCCGTCCGGGAGGTAGTTACGACGGTATAAGAGCCCGTCGCGAATGAAGAAGTGATGGGCTTGGTGACGTAAGGCGCGATTGGTAGTGGTTGTCGATGCGGTGGACAAGAAACTGAGCATTGACACAATCCAAGGGTCTTTCTTCTGCTCCAGAAGGATATCCGTGGCAGCAAGGGAAGACTCGGACAATGGGGCCTTCGGGGAGGTAACCTCGTCTGTCAGTGGTGAACGAGACAAGGCATCCGCATCCGAGTGTTTTCGGCCAGAACGGTACAGCACTCCAATGTCGTACTTTTGCAGTCGAAGCGCCCATCGAGCAAGACGACCGGATGGTTCTTTTAAGGACGACAGCCAGCACAGCGAATAGTGATCAGTAATCACGTCAAATGGGCGGCCATAGAGATACGGGCGGAATTTGGTTATGGCCCAAATTATAGCCAGGCACTCTTTTTCAGTTACTGAATAGTTCAATTCAGGTTTAGTGAGTGCACGACTGGCGAAGGCGACGACGTACTCATCGAAGCCAACCTTTCTCTGAGCAAGAACGGCACCAAGGCCGACGCCACTGGCATCCGTATGGATTTCTGTTGGAGCGCTTGGGTCGAAATGGCGTAGGATTGAGGGAGACGTCAAGAGACAACGCAGCTTCGTGAATGCCGCATCGCAATCTGGTGACCAGGTCGACATGTTGTGGTCACCACCAAGAAGCTGCGTCAAAGGTGCTATTATATTGGCGAAATTGCGGATGAAACGGCGGAAGTATGACGCTAACCCAATGAAGCTGCGCAGGTCTTTCAAGGTCTTTGGTCGCGGAAACTGGGCAACAGCTTGTAGTTTCGCCGGATCAGGGAGTACACCTTCGTTCGACACGACATGGCCGACGATGATCAGCTGCCGGGCGGCGAAGCGACACTTCTTCAAGTTAAGCTGGAGGCCAGCATCGGCTACGCATGTGAGGACGCGTTCAAGTCGAAGTAAGTGGGAAGGAAAGTCCGGTGAAAAGATAACGATGTCCAGGAAACACAGGCATATCTGCCATTTGAGGCCGCGGAAGATGTTGTCCATCATTCTTTCAAATGTGGCAGGCGCATTACACAGGTGAAATGGCATCACGGTGAATTCAAATAAACCGTGGGGTGTGATGAAGGCCGTTTTTCGGCGTTCTGACTCAGCCACAGGCACTTGCCAATACCCAGATCGCAAGTCTAAAGATGAGAAGAATTCGGCTCCTTGGAGGCAGTCTAGCGCGTCGTCAATGCGAGGTAATGGATAAACGTCCTTGCGGGTGATCTTATTGAGGCGCCTGTAGTCCACGCAAAAGCGAATTGTGCCATCTTTCTTTTTGACAAGCACAACAGGAGAAGCCCAGGGACCGTGCGAAGGTTGTATGACACCGCGTTGGAGCATGTCTCCAACGTGCTCAGCGATGACGTCACGCGCCGTGGCGGATACACGATACGGCCTCTGGCGTAAAGGCGCATGGTTGCCGGTGTCGATGTGATGGACAACAGTGGAAGTGCGACCTAAGGGAGATGGTTGGAGGTCGAATGAAGTGCGAAAGCGGTCAAGGAGATTGGCGATCTGGGCGTGCTGACTTGGAGTGAGGTTGGGATCAATACATCGGGAAAATGTTGGGTCACATGGCGGCGTCGGAGGAGAAACTTGAAGGGCCATAGCGTCAACCTGAGGAGAATCCGGGTCGTCAGGCACATCATAAAGGAAGCTTGGCTCGATTGCATCAGCATAACCAAGACACTCATCGTGGAGAAGTCTAGCAGTGCAAGGAAACAGGTTCGATACATAAAGTGCGCTGGAACCTTGTCGAATGGCAAGAAGGGCAAAAGGAAGCACGAAGGGATGACGGCGAGCAACAAGTTTAGACAGCGTGAAAAGAACTGTGGAGTCGGAAAACCCAACGCAGGATACTGGCACAAGTGCGGCAGAGTATGGATGAATCTCGGTGTCGGCGGTGCCGAGCACACGACCGGAAGCGTCATCAGTGTCTTCAAAAACGTTGGGGCCGAATGGCTACAGAGCGAGTTCAGCACGGGCACAATCTATAACGGCACGATGAGATGACAGAAAGTCCCATACTAAAATCATGGCATGGGAGCAGCGGGGCAGAATAGCAAGCTCAACACGGTATAAAGTGCCGCTTATAAGAACACGCACGGTACACTTCCCTAAAGGTTCAATCGGCGCCGCGCTTGCTGTGCGTAATGAAACAGCAGAATATGGCGTCGCGACTTTTCTTAGTTGAAGACGAAGCTGATTCGAAATCACTGATATTGCTGCTCCCGTGTCTACAAGCGCATGGACGACAATGTCCTCGGCATAAACTTCAAGGACGTTCGCAGGAAAAAAATTTGGTCTTGAGCAGTTCGTTGAGATCGCAGTTCTTGCTTCCGGAACTGCGTTCCTTAGTCTTCCTCTCGGAGAGCTTCAGGGCGGCGGACAAGCGGCGACAGAGAACGCCGACGGGGTGATGGAGACCGACGGGTATTGAAGGTTCGGGAAGCAGGAGGTGAGGCTTGCAATTGCTGAGCGGCAGAAGTGGAACGGAACGAAGAGTCGAAACCGTTGCTTGGTGCCCTCGGAGAATCCGAAGGATACCACCCGCGCCGGCGGCAAAACCGTGCTACATGCCCAGGCAGGCCGCAAAAATAACAGATAGGGCGGTTGTCATGAGTGCGCCATGGATCGAGAACAGCGGACTGAGACTGATGGATATATTGGCGAGGTGGGCGCACGGGCTGCTGTGGCGGCCAGTAGCTGCTTGGAGGCGCATATGTTGCAGCCACTTGCGGAGGTGAGGGAAAAGCGCTGGTAAGTCTGGATTGAATAGATGCAGACAGAGGCCTTGGATTTGGGACAACGGCAGCGTAGGTAAGTGGAACAGGCGTAGGAGGCGGTTGATGATCAAGTGGCACGGCGCTAGTGATTTGGTCTTGTATCACCTGACGGAGATCAGGATGCAAGGATAACGCCGACACCTGTCTGGCGGGCAGAAGAGAGAGCTGGCGGGCCACTTCTTCTCGTACAAATTGCTTGATTTGGTCGAAGATTGCTGTACCGGAAGAAGTAGCACTGACACCGTCACCCAGAGCTGAAAGCGCGACGTCCGGAGCGGAAGCTCGGCGCGTAGAAAGCCGTTGTTTGCGTAGCTCTTCATAGCTCTGGCAAAACGAGGTGAGGTCGTTGACCAGCTGAGGATTCTTTGCCAAGAGCATTTGGAAGGCGTCATCGTCTATGCCTTTCAATATGTTCTTAATTTTGTCATCCTCGGAAGTATCTGGGTTGATACGCCGGCAAATGTCAACTACATCTTCAATGTAGCAGGTAAAGCTTTCGCCCGTTTGTAGAGCACGACAGCGAAGCTGTTGTTCAGCCCGAAGTTTACGCACAGCAGGGCGACCGAATACTTCTGGAAGTTTCGTTCTGAATGCTGTCCAGGTAGAAAAGTCAGCCTCATGGTTGCGGAATCAAAGATGGGCGACCCCGGACAGGTAGAACGGTACGTAACCAAGCTTGTCAGTGTCATTCCATTTGTTGTGGGTACTCACTCGGTCGTACGATGACAGCCAGTCCTCTACATCATGATCGTCAGTGTCATTGAATACGGGAGGATCCCGTTGGCGTGGCGCACCAGGACAGACGACTGAAGGCGGTGCCGGGGGTGGATCGGTAGGACGAGTCTCCTCAGGCATGGGAGATGTGACAGGGATTGTCCGGCTGCGGAGATCCAGGTTTGCAACAGGCCCAGCACCTTCCACCAAATGTTACGAAGCACTTGGGGAAGTCAGCGTTCGCGGCTAGCACGATAAAGTAGCGAGAGGTAGCACAGCCGATCGAGCACGACACAAGGCTTATCTCTCTCGTCGTTCTCTCTCACAGACACATCCCCACTGCTCCTTATTTCACAGTACAATATATATATATATATATATATATATGTGTGTGTGTGTGTGTGTGTGTGTGTGTGTGTCCATGTGTGTCCATGTGTGTGACGCGAGCAAGAGGTTGCGGACGGCGACAAACATGGTCGCGAACAGTCATTTATTATTCATCTTCCTGTTTCCCCACTGTTGCACCGCACCGTCTGGTTCGTTACACCTCCCCCTCCCCCGAGAGAGTCGTAGTGCAGGGGTGGATGAATGAAAAGCATAAGAATGTGCATATTCTTGATATAAGCGTGAAGAAGACACGGACGGAGGCGGAAGAAGACGCTTGTCCTGTCTTTTTCCGCCTCCGTCCGTGTCTTCTTCGCGCTTATATCAAGAATATGTTACCGTACCAACTCGCCCAACTATCCATTCTTATGCAGTATAAGAATGTGCCGTTAGTCCAATGTCTCAAGATGACTCCGCAGCCCTTGGCAACTTCATAGAAAAATGCAGCTGTCCGGTTGCTTCTCGCATAACTTTCGTGGCCGAGCCTGACTGCAGTGTTCGGGACGACGTCTGCCGGCGCCGTAGGTCGTGAACACTGATCGTAGTCCACGTTCGGCTCCTGTTACAAGTGCGTACAGTTCAAGCGCCATGAAGTACCAGGAACGGTAGTTGCTCTTCAAACTAGTGTGGATGAAAGGATGCACGTTGCTAGTTTTCTTTAGGATATTGCGCACACATAAGACGTACCCATAAGAGGATATTGCGCACACGTAAGAGAAACTCATTGCACATTGGAATCAGATCATAAGATAGAAAGCAGAACGGTTCTCAACGAACTCAAAAGGAACGGCTATACAACGTAATTCATTCGAAAAACAACCCGACAACAAAAAAGAAAAAAACAAACTACGAGATCTCCAACCGTTGACCCCCCCCCCCTCCCGACCACAGAAACGAGTGTCCACCCCATACGTCAAAGGTACCAGCGAAGCTTTCGGCCGAATATTGAAAAAACAAGGCCTCAACGTCGCGCATAAACCGATCAACACATTGAATATCCTCATTCCTAAACCAAAAGACCGTCCACCAAATAAAAAAAAAATCAAGGCGTCGTCTATAAAATCAGCTGTGCCGACTGTCCGGCGTCGTACATCGGGGAAACCAAAAATCTAAAAGAAAGAATCAGACAACATGAAAATGACGTCAGAACATTCAATCGAATACGCAGCGCCGTCGCCGAACATTCCGATGACGCCGACGACAAGATTTCTTTCCAAGAAACCCAAATCCTTCAAACAGAGACAAACTGGCGAAAAAGGCTACTACTGGAGTCATGGCACATTCAGATCACGGCTGGTAATATAAACCGCGTGAAGGGCATGCTTCCGTCTTCGTATGTTCATGGCCTTGCAGACGCGACGAAAGGAAGAAAGGACCCCCCGCTCTAGGTCAGCAACACTAAAACAACTCATCCCCCCCCCCTCCCTCGTCAACGCATTCCCGCGACTAAAGGGCGCCCGGTAACGGTCAACCCAGCCGACCAGCGACGCCGAAGCTCCCCCCCCCCCCCCCCCACCTCTTTCGTCGGTCTAGAACAGGTGCCCTGTCAAGTGTCTCCGCACCTTACGCTCTCTCCCCCTTCCTCTCCTTTCTTACGATGCACCTTTCAAACGCGGCACACCGCAACCGCTGAAGAATACCTCCTTAAGAAGGAGCCGAATTGGTTCCGAAACGTCGGGCTAGTAAATTTCCTTATTTGGTTGGAGTCAATCTCCAAGTCTTAATAAGAGGTACCGTTGCCGCGTGAATTTCCTCGTTTCTGATGGTTCTAGATACGAGATCTGTTAAAAAGGTATCCGACCTTTGGCCGAAAAAAAACTGGTGTAACTGGAGCGTTGCAAACATAATCACCCTCACCCTAATCACCCTCACCCTTGGGACTCCATACACTTCTCCTAGCGGTGCTGCCATTGTTGGAAGCATTCCGAGAAGGCCTCTTTCGGAATGGAGTTTAGCTCAGCTGTCGTTGCAGCCATAATCTCCTTTCTTGTCTGAAATCGCGCAACTTTCAGTGGCCTCTTCATTTTGGGAAACCGCCAGAAGTCGCTGGGGGCCATATCAGTAGAGTAAGGAGCCTGTTAAAGAATGTGCAGGAGCATTGTCGTGATGGATGCGTCAATTTCCTGTTGACCACAACTGCGGTTTCTTACGCCGCAAAGCATCACGTAGGTGACGGAGGACATCCCTGTAGTACTCTTTGGAGATTGTTTGACGCTGTGGTACGTACTAGTGGTGTACCACAGCGCGGGAGTCAAAGAAAGCAGTCAGCATCACTTTGACGTTGCTTCGCACTTGGCGGGCCTTCTTTGGTCTTGGTGACGTGGAATGCTTCCACATGTGACGACTGGGATTTGGTTTCCGGGTCATACGCGTACACCCAAGACTCGTCACCAGTGATTATGGTGCTCATGAAGTCGGCCTCACTGTTTTTGGAATCCAGCATGCCTGTGAGGCTTCAACACGAAGATGCTTTTGCTCCACCGTGAGCAGCTTCCGCACGAATTTCGCGGCAACTCTCTCCATGGCCAAATCTACGGTCATAATGGAATGTGTAGAAAACGTGCTGATGCTCACTTATTCCGCCATTTCTCGTATAGTCACATGACGGTCCCGCATCACCACAGCGTTCACTTCGGCAGTGACCTGGCGTGCTATGCAGGATGCGCCGAGTTTCTGGTTCGCACGAGCTTTACCCGAGTTTGCTAGATCGCAGTCAGTGAACGGAGATAGCAAGGAACGCGCAATAACAGCAGGCAAAAAGAAATGTCGAGATAAAGCCGTGTATGACAACATGAGCGCACCCTGCGCGGCGGAGTTCTTCCGTGCTTCAAGCAAACAGGACTGCACAACAAAACGCGCCAGCGCCACGTATTGTTATCAACGTATTATCGCAATTTAGCAATACCGTCACTGTCGCGCTGTCTATCTGCACACTTGCCGTGAGCCGCTTGCCACGCCTTTCTCGGGCGCGCCAAGGGCGTGCCTCGTCTTTCGGGCATTATCTGTCTATCCTCCTTCGAATGCGAACGGGGCACATGCGGTGCATTCTTGCACCTACACATTCCCTCAATTGAATACATTGAAATACAACATTTATTTGTTGTATTTTATTTCTTAATGTATCGGTTTTTCGTTTTGAATGCTATAAATTTGTGATGACAAACGGACATCGAGTGAATTATTAAATTTTGCACTTTTTTGCCGCGAGTGGCGACATTGAGGCGAAAGCTTACAAGCGGATACACTCTAAAGGGTCGCACGCATGAGGGACTTCATACGGGGAGCAGTCGCCAAGGGCGCTGCAGGGCTATTCTCGATAAAATCGATGCGATAATGACGCATAAAGTCATTCATGACAATGATTTCTCCATTCCATGTCTATTACGTGAATGACAATACGGCGCTGCTACATGGCTGTGCAGAGCAGGTGCTTTCACTGAGGCGGCTATTAACTCTAGCCATAGAGACGGGGGCAACGGCTGTCGCTGCGAAATTGCTGTGCGGTATTCTAGGGTCCGTAGTGACGCAGCACAGTGTAAATGCACTAGTTTATCTGCGTGCGCGATGTCTCCGCGATATATTGCGAGGAAAAGCGTGCTGGCCAGCGACGCAATTCATCGCTTAATTGTCACCGCTTACCCAGTGAAGGTGCCTCCGTGCGCATGTACACGCAGAGTTTGATTGTGTTGTTCACTCCAATGTGCTTGCCGATTGCCTTTGCTGCTGAGCTAACAGCGATCGCAGATGGATATCGTAACGACAGCGCAGCAATCACATTTCGGCGGATTAGGGGCTCTTGTGTGCAGTTAAGAAATTAGACTTCGAACGCAGGAAGGTGTTGCAATTGTTTAGTGTGCCGTGCTTTTGATGAAGAAATGCCATCGCACTGGGTGTGTTTGCGACACTGCGGCTACAATCATAACTGATGAAAGAGTAGCCATCTCAAATGACAGCTGCGATACGTTGTCGTTGGAAAACACTATATAAGTACTGCTCAGGATCATCGTCCACCGCGGCGCATCGACGCCTTGCAAGCAGCTGCAGTGACCTGCCGATAATTATTTGCTGTGCGCTACGTCACCACAGTGCAGACAATGAACCGTGTTGTGGGGCCATCACAGCCCAAGAAGATATATGCATCAGCCAGCGAACGTCGACGCTTTTTTTTTGATAGCGGTGCTCACTACAACACAGATGACAGTGCATTGTGCGTGTTTTATTTCGCCGGTCAAGAGTGTTAATGCCTCTCACTTCCGGACCACGTCGCTGTTGCCGAAAAAAAAGTTGGCGTGGCCCAACCGTGGTGGGCGCGCACGAGAGTTCATGCCTCGCG
This sequence comes from Dermacentor silvarum, assembly GCF_013339745.2. Lineage (NCBI taxonomy): Eukaryota > Metazoa > Arthropoda > Arachnida > Ixodida > Ixodidae > Dermacentor > Dermacentor silvarum. The sequence goes on along the minus strand of NC_051155.1, from coordinate 83,068,560 downwards.
CGGGGCGTGACCTATGGTTTTGATTGACAGGCGAACTCGTGCCAAACTCGTACATCGCGTAACCCCCCTCGAGTTGAACTCGTGAACATGGCGGCGGCAGCAGCAGCATGTGTCATCGCATCCAGCGGCAGTAAGCGTCAATATGCCCGTCTGGACCCATTCACCTACATGACCGACGTAGAGTTTCGCGTCATTTTAGGGGCGAAGCTCCTTATAGCGGCACCCGTTCGTCCCCGTCGTAGTAGGTAGCCACGTCTAGTTTTATGAATTGCTCAATAGATGGCGTTGTGTGTCCGTATATGTATGTATACCCATATATACATATATATGTATACGTATAGTATAACCGGAAGCCGACTTCCGCTTCCGCTTCCACTTCCGGTTCCGCTTCCGGAAGCCAGCTTCCGGCTTCCGGAGAACGCTTCCGGCGTTTTATGAAAAAAAAATTCCGGAAGTTGTGTCCGTAGCGCGGAATCGAACCAGGGACCCCTCGCTTCCGAACGCGCGGAGCTAACCACTACGCCACGAAGCGCACATAGACACACGCACCACGATGGCAATAAATACCCAACATTAACGAAAGGCCGCGTTTCTAGCGCGTTACGGCCCGTGTAAGAAGCTGGTGTAAGACGCTGTGGCCTCTCCGCCTTACCTTCTACGCGTTTCGAACGCGCTGCCCAAGGCGGGGGCAAGTCAAGTTCAAGTCGAGGAGCGTTTATGAATACGGGGGGTATGCTCTCTCAGCAGTCATGTGATGGCGTCAGCAAACGCGGTGCACGTTCCGGCATGTGTAAATGGCTGCGTAAGACGCTGTGGCCGCTCCCCCTTACTAGAGAGTACTGCACGTTTCTAACGCGTTTGTGCTAGCGTCCCCTTAAGCGAGACATCCGATGATTCCCTCCGGAGCTTCGCCCACTCATCATCATTCACCCCGTGGATATGCTGTGATTTTTTTTGCCTTTCCAAAACGTCAGTGCGCTAGCTGTGTGACAAGTTAGGCGAAGGCCGTCGTCTGCGAAGACAGCGTGGCGGGAAAATTATGTTTTCCGAGCACAGAGTGGTGTGACTAGGCTGCGGAGAAAAAGTTTGTGCGATCGCTTCGGCTCTCTCTTGTTTCAAGCGCTGCTCGTTCATCACGCCCCTGCCCCAGGCGAGGTCCGGCGTCGTCATCAGAGTAGTGGGGCACCTGCGAGCACCTGGGGTTCCAGCCGGAACAACCAACCTGCGCAGGCGAAGTGGTCACATTATATTGGAAGGCTCAGAACGGACGCCGGGCTGCCTTCCGGTGTTTTCGCATCGCCATCAGTTTTCGCAGTTACACGGTACCGCTGCACTGCACGGGCAGAGAGGCGAAGGAAGTTACTTCGCCAACACGGACCGCCTCCGCCGTCCGAACGACCACCTCTCCAGGCGGCAAATGATTTGGTTCCCGTACTGCGTGATCCAAAAGCGTAGACATATGGCTGTTGAAGGAGAGGACCGGTGACTTGTTTCCTCTATAGAAGCAGGAGGCCCCCGTAAGATCGCGAAGGACGAGCTGCTGGCGCAATATCCACTCGGTGGCCCCGGGTAGATAGCGCAAATTGACGAGTGCCTTCTTCGCGGTGAGCAAAAGTACAATTGAGGTCGCCTAATGTCGGGCGACAACTTTCCGTCGAGCTGCCAAAATTACGGCGGTGTGAAAGATGATTGCCCATGGCTATTCGGCATATGTTCTGCGCGACCAGAGGGGTGCTGCGACTTTCAAGGTCGACCGACAAAAGGCGGCGACGCTAGGCGCTATTATTGCAGCCTATGTTCAACCGGGGACCATTATTCGTAGTGACGAATTGGCCGCATACAAATATATCCCAAATTTAGTGGATGCTAACGGGGCATGCCTCAATCCGCATTGGGAGATAGTCAACCACAGCGTGAACTTTGTGTACCCCATCACGGGCGTTCACGCGCAAGAAAAATAGAATGTTATTGTTAAAAAGTGAAGCGCCACCTCGTCAGCGATGGGTACAGGGTAGAGCACTGCACGGGTCGATTTTTTCAGCCCGGGCCCGGCCCGGGCCCGTTTCTACGTTGGGCTACCCGCCCGAGCCCGATCAAAACCTTTGTGGTGAGACCCGGGCCCGGCCCGGGCCCGGAAATAATGTGCGTTACCCGCCCGGCCCGCCACCCCTTTACCTTAGACCCGAGCCCGGCCCGAGCCCGACTCGAAACCGGCCCGAACCCGGCCCGAGACCAAAAAATGCGAATGCATTTCTTGCGCCGAGAGTACACGGCGTAGTAATTTCAATGGCGTAAATTAATGACGAGACGAGGATTTGTACCGTAACCATTTATTTACACATTCATCAGCACCTGTTTGTGTTGATCCTCTGCAGTTGGCGATTGCTCTCAACGCAGTTTCAAAGACGATGTTCTTTAACGACACATTTCCGGATATTCCGCTCGGCGTTGGCGTTTCGCAGCGGCTTCCCTAGCACGGAGTTCGGAATCGGCAGCTCGCTTCGCTCGCTTGCGTTCGGCATCACGCGCTCTTCGCTTCGCAGCCTTGTCTTCCGCTTCTTCTCCTCTGGTTGATGATGACGTTGAAGCAACTGCAGTGACGTCACCTCCAGCGAGAGGTGTAATGCTCGGGTTGGATTGTATTACACTTCTTGCTAGGGGTACCGTTGCCGTCAGACATTAGCCTTCACCGACTTCTGCCATCGCCTTGAGAGGCGCCCTGCCAGCGAACGGTCGAGAGTGAGGCGCGCGCTTCACTCCATTTACGTGCGAGCGAGCAAACGGGAGTGTGGGGCGCAGGGACGAGAGAGAGCGAACGGCGAGAGAAGGAGCGGCGAAGCACTGCACCTACGCTCTCCTACACTCTCTCCACACACGCGGGATGATGATGATGATAAGTGGTTCTTGAGGGAAAGGGAAAGGTTGGCGCTATCTTCTGCAGCCCTTGAGGGAGCACGGCTCAGCGCCGCGTGAGCTCCGCCGAGTTCCCGCGATGCGAGCGCCCTCACACGCCAGAGCGCGCTCCTCCTCTCCACTCACTCTCCGCTACTCCGCCCGCAGCACGTGCTCCGGTTACTAGGGGCTAGGATAAGCGCGCGCGCCCGCAGCTGTTGCTATGGGAGAGGGAGTGAGAGCGGAGAGATAACACCTGCCGGCGCGCGCACACCGACAGACGCCTGACGTGCCCCGACTAAGAAATGCATTCGCATTTAAAAGACACGCCGTGCCCGAGCCCGGCCCGAGCCCGTGAAAAAACTGTTCTACCCGGCCCGGCCCACGGGCCGGGCCGGGCCCGGGCTTTCGGGTAAGCCCGAACCCGTGCAGTGCTCTAGTACAGGGTAACTGCACCGATGCTGGAGTCCCACCTGGGATGGGTGTGGTATCAGTCAACGGCCACGTGCGCTGCAAATACCCTCTCTTACGTTTCTTATGGTATCTTCGACTGGTCGCATCCATCCCCCGAAGTAGAGTCGTGCAGATCCGGCGTTCCCCGAACTCAGAGGTAGAGGACAAGCGCGCAAGCCGAACGTGTGACTCGCTCTCGGAGGAGGAAATGGCAGATGCGAAACCACGTGACTACTGCTAACGTCCGATGTTTCGCCTATCCAAAGCTAAACCGGCAGATGCGCCGGTGCATGGGACAACCGTTCGTTGAGCCGCCAGCATGCTGTGGCCTAGGTTGTCTAGGGTACGGTGGACCGTCGCCAAGAACGGCGATGCTGTGCTGTGATGACGTTGCTGGAAACGCTCTTATCTCGACGACTGCTCCGACGACAGGGCGCGGAGCGCCTCAGAGCGCTCGACGCGGCAGGAGAGCGATCGAAAAGAACCAGCCGAACGCAAGGCGCGCACCCTCTTTCAACCAGCCGAAGACAACGCCGCTCGCGAGAGCGGTCTAGAGCGCTTCGAGGCGACCAGTCGAAGATACCATTAGAAATCAACCGATCGCTCGGGCTACCCAGTATAAAGACTCTTTCCTGCGGTTGTTAGAAGCCATCGCTCTACGCTTGCCAGTATGAAGGTGCATCGCAACGTAAGAGAAAATAAAGCATAGTTTTCTGACCTTTGTATGAGTGCTTACCGGAATTCCTGAGTGCTTACAGGGTAAGGGTGCGGCTAACCACTTAGGCGCTAGCCGACGCTCACTTCGTCTCGCAGCTAGAGCAGCTGGAATGCCTCGATGCGCGCGCGCGCGCGCGCGCATCGAGGCAACCTATTCGCAGCCATTCTTTAGCGCGAGCAACGAGCTATCTGTTAAAAGCCCATTGTGAAAAGCAGGCGCGCACCAATTTGTGCTTGGAAATGGGAGCGCAAGCACGTAGCGAGCCGCGCCAATCCAATCCAGAGGAAAGAGAAAGCGCAACGAGCGATCTGTTGAAACCCCAGTGAGAAAACCAATCGCACACCAATCGGTGCTCGGAAATGCTAGAGCAAGTACGTATTGAGCCGCGCCAATCGAATCCAGAGAAAAAAATAGGAGGACGAGCGTCCCCTCGTGGTATAACGCGAAACGTATTAAACTACAAATTAGTCTAATACACATTGATTGTACATCTTGTAAACTTTAAAATGATTATAACCCACAATAATGTGACTAAGATTGTTGTACTAAATGCATTTATTTTATCACTTGCTTGTGCCTGTAATGAACTCGGTGGAACGACAAACAAGTGAAAGAAGGCACGACCATGCACCGACCGTATGATGACGTCAGCCCCAATTTGTCGACCGCCCATATGGCAACACCCAACAGATGATAGCCCCCCAGAGTGAATCTATACATAAACCAACGAAACTGTAGGCGTGCCGACGGACAAAAATTGTCTTGTTACCATTTGATCTTTCATCTTCGGGCGTCGCCAGAGCTCGTGAAGATCCCGTGTTTCGTCAAACTCGGCGCATCCCGCATAGCACCCCTGGACATTTCTGCACGTTGATGGCCGACCGGAGCGTGGCTCGCTCTCGACCGATGTGCGGCCGTCTTTAAGCCAGTTGTACCACTCCTTAATCTGTGCACTGCTCATAGCATCATCACCGAAAGCCGTCTGAATCTTCTGAATGGTTTCCATTTGGCTGTCGCCAAGTATGTGGCAAAATTTGACGCAGTAGCGCTGCTCCAGTCGCTCTGTAATTTTCCTTGCAATAAAAGAACCCACGAGAGCACTGCGCACTACGACTCAAACGCTGCGTCTCAGCGACTGACGCTATCGGCAAGCGGGAAAAATTCGCGCATGCGCACGAATGTTCAAGGTTGTCTGATGCAAGCGCGCTTGTTTCGTATCCATGAGGTGTTCGCAAAAAATAAGGTTGGATACTTTTCTAACAAACCTCGCACGCGTTTTCTGAAATGACTGCTCGTTGTTCGAGGTGTCTAGGGCGAGAAAATGGCACCCGTCCTTTTCGCCGTCGCATGCGGTGTCGTCGCAGTTGTCCTCTCAATAGATGCAGTCTTGAGTGGCGGCGTTGAAGAGTTCCTTCGTGAAGTTCTTTTCTACAATAGTAGCGTACTTGGGTTCACCTCGGCGTTAGTTGGCTGGCGAGTTCACTTTTCTTTGTGTCGCATCCGCATCTGCGGAGACGCTCTTCTTCGTTTCTTGTGCCGAAGTCACCGTAGTGGTTGCTGAAACTGTTGGTGGAGTTGATGTTGGTCTTTTTGGTGTTGCGGCGGGAGTTGCTGATGTTGTGTTTCCATTAGATTTGGCCTTTGATTTGTATTGCAAATCGACGCGGTAATCTGTGGGTAGCTGGTGCATTGCTCGCTTGTGGGAGACTTGTCTGGTGGCAAAAGCATTGTATCAGGCTTCACAGAAGACTATTCTGAGTCTGCTGCGACGACATGATGAATGTGTGCTATTGTCATATAGCAGAGTGTGACGCTTAGGGCTCGCGACGCTTCTGCAATGGCAGCGGTTCCTTGGGGTGTTGTACGCGGAAAAAAGTTTTTTTTTGTTGAGAAATTGTTTCGTCTCCAAATGCACATGGCCCATCCATAGCTCCTGAAAGAGTATTGTCTTCCTCGTGAAAAGAGCACATGCTGTTGGTGGTTTCCCTCTGACCTATTGTCGCATAGCAAGTCGAATTAGCTTCATCAGAATAAGTAGTAGTTGCGCTTGACACGTGGCGTTGTCTTACAGCCATGAAAGTATCAGTCACGTGACGCGAAACCTTGCGGTCAGCCATGCGTACAAGTCAACGGTGTGAATGCGTCAGACGGTTCATGCACATGGTTCCTGCGGCGTGTCGAGAGAGTAAATGGTAAAATTGGCTGTGTGGTAGTCATCATCATGCTTGCTGTGCGTTTGTGCGTCGTCTTCTTGCGATGATCATCACATGAGAAAATCCTCGATGAACTCCTCATACGAGATTTTGTTTGGCACTGATCATGATTACTCAGTAGAGGATGCGGGTGACTGCAGCGACACAACTGAAATGCCTGCAGCTGTTGGGCAGCTGTTGGGTAGCTGTCTGCAACGTATTCGTGAAATCGAGTGATCATCTCTTCCATTTTTCTCCATGATTCGTTGTTTACAAAGATGTGAGTGAGGGAGAAGCGAAATGCCTCACCTGTGACGTAGTCAATGTAGTTGGCCACCATCTCCCGTTCCGACCATGATGCAGCGGATCCGTAGAGTTCGAAGAGGTGGAACCAATCTTTCACGGGCCCATCGCCCACTGATTCGGTGTACTTGGGTAAGTCTGAGGCTTGCGGTGACGCTGTCATGATGCTGGTTGGTGTAGGTGGTGGATCTCTGCGCTCGGGGTACACGGCCTGGTGCTTAATACTTTCATGATGTGATCCCGAAGCGATGGCTGCCAGGTCTTTATCCTGTCGATTTGTGTGACGCGAGCAGGAGGTTGCGGACGCAGAAAAAAAAGGTCGTTAATGCCTATCACGTACGTGGCTCGTACCCACGGTGGGGGATAGGCCAAGAAATGCGTGGGTTATTCCAAAATAATATGAAGTATAAATTTCCGATTGTCTAGGGAATAAGTATTGAATACCGTAGAATTATTTGTGAAAGTAAATCAGTAAAGTGATATCGAGGTCGCCCCAACACTCCTTTAATCTTCATCGTCCTCTTTCCCCACTGTTGCATCGCACTGTCCGTGTGTGGTATGATACATATATATATATATATATATATATATATATATATATATATATATATATTGTGAGACGACGCCCGGGACGAAGGCAGAGCTCTTAAATTGACACACAGCGCGAGACCGCCCACGAACACTAACCCGACAAAATGATGATGATTATGAGGATGGTTATATACACATGAAGACGATGATGAACTGCACAGTTAGCGCTCACACTAACTCCCCCCCTCACGAAAGCGGCCGGTAAGGCAGCGAGTCAGAAACGGTCGGAACGCCGAAGATACAGCTTCAGGCGAGAGACGTGACCAATTTCAGTGCTGCGGCAACGGCGGTCAGTAACCGTGGTAACAGGAGCTACGCGATAGTTCACGGCAGATGTTCTTTCAAGCACGGTATATGGGCCGCGATACCTGTGAAGAAATTTTTCACAGAGCCCTGGCACTCGCACAGGTGTCCACAGGAGCACTTCGTCGCCAGGGCGGAACGAAATGACACGACGGGTCGCATCACAACGGACTTTCCTCTTATCCTGAATGGTCGCGGTGTGGGCGCGCGCAATTTCGCGGCAGTGGGCGACGCGGGCGGCGAACTCCTCTGGTAGAGATGTGGATGGAACAGAAGGCGTAGAAAGAAAGGTGGTGTCCAAAACAAAAGACGGTGCACGGCCGTACACGAGGAAAAAAGGGGCTGTAGTTTGTTGTGCGTTGAACGGCAGTATTATATGCCAACGTGACGAAAGGAAGTATAGTGTACCAGTTTGTGTGGTCAGGTTTCACATACATGGAGATCATGTCGGACAGAGTTCGATGGAAACGCTCGGTAAGACCATTGGTCTGGGGATGGTACGCAGAGCTGGTCTTATGAATGGTGTTTGAGGCTTGCAGGACTTCGGCACGAACATGGGAAAGAAATGTCTTGCCACGGTCACTTAGAAGAACACGAGGCGCACCGTGGCGCAAGATAATGGCTTGCAGGACAAACTCGGCGACCTCAGAGGCCGCACCAGAAGGAAGAGCTGCCGTCTCAGCGTAGCGGGTGAGATGGTCCACGGCGGTGACAATCCAGCGGTGACCCGCGGGTGTAAGCGGTAGGGGTCCGTATAAGTCGATGCCCACGAATTCAAAAGGAACGGACGGGCACGGCAATGGTTGTAAAGGGTCGGCGGGAAGAGAGGTCGAACGTTTTCGATGTTGGCAGGACGCACACGAACTGACGTACTTGGCAACAGTAGTAGACAGGCCAGGCCAGAAACAGCGAGTCTTAATGCGGACGTAGGTTTTATGAAATCCTAAGTGGCCGGCCAGCCGTTGCGTCGTCGTGAAAAGCTTGCAAAATTTGCAGTCGAAGTGAGCGAGGGACGACTGGGACCCATCGGTGACCGGTAGGGTGGTAAACTTGCCGCAATAATGAGCCATCATGAAGTTTGAACCGTGCCAGTTGTCGTCTTAAGCGGCTGTTCGGAGGACGGGATAAGCCAGTAAGCCGGTCGATAATTGTGCGGCAGTACGTATCTGTACGTTGGAGGGAGGCGAGGTCTTCTGAGGACAGAATGTCGACCGAGGTCACGAACCGTACCGGGGCCATGGTTGTGGTTGGTTGGCTGGGCGGTGCCGAACGGATGGAAGGTGAGACAGGGGCATTTGGCGACAGCGGGCAACGATACAAAGCGTCAGCAGCTTGATGTTGCCTGCCAGACCTATATGTGACAGTGTAGTCGTACTCCTGCAAACGCAGAACCCAACGGCCGAGGCGTCCGGACAAATTCTTCAGGGAGGACAACCAACACAGAGCATGGTGGTCAGTCACTATTGTGAATTGGCGGCCATATAAATAGGGGCGAAACTTTTGTATGGACCATACGATGGCGAGACATTCTTGTTCGGTGATAGTATAGTTCGCTCAGCAGGAGAAAGAGTACGACTCGCGTAGGCCACGACTTGCTCTTCAGACGAGTGGTTCCGCTGCAGCAGGACAGCGCCTATTCCATGCCCACTTGCTTCAGTGTGGAGGATAGTAGAGGCTGTGGGATCAAAGTGACGAATCACTGGTCCTGATGTGAGGCATCGCTTGAGGGTCTGAAAGGCGGCTTCACATTCATCCGTCCAGGTAAAGGGTATGGTCGTGGTCAGGAGTTTATGAAGAGGAGCTGCGATAGTCGCGAAGCCACGGACAAAGCGGCGGAAGTACGACGCTAATCCGAGAAAGCTGCGAAGGTCTTTAGGTGTGGTTGGCGTTGGGAAATGCTGTACAGCAGCGACCTTGTCGGGATCTGGCTCAATGCCGTGCTTGCTGACCACGTGACCTAATACTTTAATGATGCGGCTCGCAAATCGACACTTCTTAGTATTGAGCTGGAGACCGGCCTTGGCTAGACACGTGAGAAGGTCGTCTAAACGTTCTAGGTGCTGGGAGAAGCTGGACGAAAAGATGACAATGTCGTCCTGGCAACATAGGCAGGTTTTCCATTTGAGGCCGCGTAGTACGGAGTTGATCATTCGTTCAAATGTGGCAGGCGCATTGCACAGACCAAAAGGCATTACGTTGAATTCTAAGAGGCCATCAGTAGTTGCAAACGCCGTCTTCTCTTTGTCGGGTTCATGCATCGGGATCTGCCAATATCCAGAACGCAAGTCGAGGCTCGAAAAGTAGTCGGCACCTTGTAGGTATCCAAAGCATCATCAATACGGGGCGTAGGATATACGTCCTTACGGGTAATTTTGTTTAGTGCCCTATAATCGACGCAAAAGCCTACAGAACTGTCCTTTTTTAAACTAGGACAACATGAGACGACCAAGCGCTTGCTGAAGGCCTTATAACGTTCCGTGCGAGCATGTCGTTGACTTGGTCTTCTATAACTTTCTGTTCAGCAGACGATACACGGTAAGGGCGGCGACGAATGACGCGGGATCCGTCGGTTTCGATGTGATGAGCGGCCACGGTTGTTTTACCCAAGCCATCCGAACACACGTCAAAGCAAGGTTGGTGTTTCCTTAAGATGGTCAGCAAGGCTTCAGTCTGAGTTGGGCTCAAATCTGAACTCACAGTGGCCCTGAGAGCACTGGGTGAACAGTCCGTGGGCATACACTCGGCGAAGGAGGAAACAGGCGAAGCAGTGACGACACGTACTGGTGCTGCGTCGATAAGCATGGCAGCAGTGGACCCCTTCGGCAGCAGATGTGGCTCTGACGTCGTGTTGTAGGCGGTCAGACTGGCGCAGCCGCGTGAGAAACGCACTAGACAAGAAGCGATGGCGATTCCCCGAAAAATGAAGCGCTGAGAAGGGGAAACCACTGCGTCACCGTCGATATTTTCGCTAGATCTAATGGTGAGAATGCAGGGTTGGCCGGGTGGAACAACAAAATCTGCCGCTGTGACAAGGTGGGGCGGCGAGAAAGCGGCAGCGTCACGGAGCTCGGTGTCCGTAATATGTATAAGTGATTGTCCGCACGAAATAACAGCAGATGCAGCTGACAAGAAATCCCAGCCTAAGATGATCGGATGTGCGCACGACGGAAGCACAGCAAACTGTATATGATGGCGAATTCCGTCGATGAGGACACGAGCAGTACACTGTCCGGTAGGGCAAATCAGACTGTCATTGGTGCCACATAAGACCGGACCAACATACGGAGTTTGCACTTTTCGTAGACGGTAGCATAATGCGCGATGAATAACAGAAATGGCGGCGCCAGTGTCAATAAGAGCGTCGACGGAAACACCTTCCACACAAACAGCGAGTAAATTAGCAGGGCGAGCAGGAGGAATTGGGACAGTTCGCAAACAAGCAGTTTCTCCTCCAAAAACTGCAGCGTCTAGTTTTCCGGATGGTTGTCGAAAGAAGTGGAGGCAGGACGCAGGGGCGATGAAGTACGGCGGAACGGAGACGGGGAACGACGACGGGGTGAGCGAGAAGACCGGGACATGTTTTGGGACAACGGAAGTGAGGGCGAGCGACAGTGACGAGGATATATAGGGTCCTGGAACGTAGGCGTCGGATCTGGGCACATAGTCCCTCTCATAGGCGGAATAACCACGTCGTTCATCATGCTGGCGCCGGCGGCAGAAACGAGAGATGTGACCACGCATGCAACAGTAGAAACATACTGGGCGGGAAGGGCGCCAGGTAGAGTCGTATGGTTGCATGGGGGCCTTCGCTGCCATCGAGGCCAGGTGGTCGCAGACAACGGTGGCAGGTGCAGATGGAACTGGGACCGCAGGCCGCGAAGCAATCTCGGCGTAAGTAGGTGCACAAACAGCGCAGGGGACCGGGCATGTGTGACACTTGGCATGGATGCCAGTTCTTCTTTGATGATCTCGCGCAAATTGGGCGGAGGAGCGCGCAGAGACGCAATGGCGGTGTTGGCTGGGCCATGGCCGTGAAGCTCCTCTCGCACAATGATGCGGATGAGCGCTCGCAACTCGTCGTTGTCGGTAAGGTGAGCGTCGCAAGAGGCGCGTGGAAGACGAAAGGCGCAGATCGTGGCAAGGCGTTGGCATGTCGAGATGATCTCAGTAACCGAAGTGGGGCTCTGGACTACAAGAGCGTTAAAGGCAACGGAGTTGATGCCCTTCAGGATATGGCGGATACGTTCCCCTTCGGGCATGTCACTCTGAGCGCGACGGCAGAGAACCAGAACGTCTTCAATGTAAGAGGTATAGGACTCCTGGGCTCCCTGGATGCGGGTATCGAGCTTCTTTTTCGCTACTTCGGAGCGCCCAGCAGATGTGCCAAATATCTGTCGCAGCTGCGCAGTAAATGCTGGCCAATCAGGGAAGTCGCGCTCATGGTTGAAAAACCAAGTTTGGGCGACCTGCCTGACGTAGAAGGCAACGTTGCGGAGCTTGTTTGACTCGTCCCAATGGTTGTAAGCGCTCACCCTGTCGTACTGGTCAAGCCAGCCTTCCACGTCTTCGCCGCGAAGGCCAGAAAAAACCTGAGGGTCGCGTTGTGGTGCGGTGACGGACCAAATAGGCCCAGCAGGCGGAGCTGAGGTGGTAGCAGCAGTGGATGCGGTGGTTTGTGCCATGACTGGTGTTGGCGAGCACAACCGTCGACCAGAGCGCAGCTCCAGGGGTGACTGGTAGAGCAAGATGACGGGGATATCAACGCACGCTCCACCACTTGTGAGACGACGCCCGGGACGAAGGCAGAGCTCTTATATTGACACACAGCGCGAGACAGCCTACGAACACTAACCCGACAAAATGATGATGATTATGAGGGTGGGTATATACACATGAAGACGATGATGAACTGCACAGTTAGCGCTCACAATATATATATATATATATATATATATATATATATATATATATTGTTACGGGGTGTGTAGAAGGCGTTTATTGCAGAAAGCCGTAGGGCAAGTGGGTGCCGATACTACACGTCGTCCTTCTCTTCCTCGCTGCTCTCCTAATGTTGTTGCTGCTGATGCTGCCGCTCCACTACCTTTGACGCACTGTAACAATATATATATATATATATATATATATATATATATATATATATTCTACCGGTGCCAACATATGGGGCAGAAACTTGGAGGTTAACAAAGAAGCTCGAGAACAACTTAAGGACCGCACAAAGAGCGATGGAGCGAGAAATCTTAGGAGTAACGTTTAGAGACAGGAAGAGAGCAGTGTGGATCAGAGAACAAACGGGGATAGACGATATTCTAGTTGACATTAAGCGGAATAAATGGAGCTGGACAGGCCATGTAATGCGTAGGATGGATAACCGGTGGACCATAAGGGTTACAGAATGGACACCAAGAGAAGGGAAGCGTAGTCGAGGATGACAGAAAACCAGGTGGGGTGATGAAATTAGGAAATTCGCAGGCGCAAGTTGGAATACGCTAGCGCAAGACAGGGGTAATTGGAGATGACAGGGAGAGGCCTTCGTCCTGCAGTGGACATGATGACGATGATGACGATGATGACGATGACATCATCATGACATCATCGTCATCATGATGACGATGATGATGATATCGTGAAGATGAAGTGAACTTGGCCTCGGGTGCTCGCAACGCGGGCGCGAATGGAGGAAAAGACGACGAGGCAGAATATAGAACAGCCGGCCCAGGAACGGGTGCTGTCTCTGTGTCTCTCTCCTTTACAATGGCGCAGCCGACGAAATCCCCGTCTTAAGGCACACCAGCCTTCAGCACCGTGCTGTGGAGCCCCTTTAGTCCTCCGGCATCTCGCCGTTTAGGGTACGTCTGGCGAGGGAACACTGTCAACGCTTCCCTTCGCATGGCTGCCTTACCTAGGACTCCCTTGATCCCCGAGCTGCCAAGGCATGGCGTTCACGCTGCCTTGGACTTGGATTCTCGCCATCATCGGTGCCTCCTGCGGCTAGGGAACGCCGTCCACGCTTCCCATGCCCTGGATCTCTGCCCCACGACACCATCGACAACTACGCCAGCAAGGGATGCCGTTCACGCTCGCCTGGCCATGCTTCCGGCTACAGTGAGTACCGCGACTGCCACCAGCCTTGGCTCTACGGATGCCGCGCACGCTCCCTTGGCCACTTGTCTGGCAGGCCCGACTACTGCGGCCGCTGCCGCCGCCTCTGGGTGAGTAGATTCCGCCCCTGGCTCAACGGGGGGCTCAGCTGGAAGTTCGTCCGACGCCATGCGAGCCATATCGCTGCTGTCACAGCAGCTGGACTACTTACTTTCAGCCACTTCCGGTTTCCCTCTAGCAGCCTTTCCATCACCTGCTGCATCGGAACTACTGGAGTTCCACGGATTTCCCAGTGACCCTATTCTGTGGGTGCAAGCCACCAACGCGCTCGGGGCACGCCATGCCTGGCCCGACAACGCGACATGGCTGGTTGCCGCGGGGCGACTTCGAGGTGCCACCAAGGCGTGGGAAAACTACGACGGCATCAATCAGCGGTCCTGGCCTGAATGGAGTGCAGCGCTGATCGCTGCTTTCGCCCCGCTCACGTATGCGTGCGACGAGCCCGTCCAGCACTGGCCTGCAGCCGGAGCTCCTGAGGAGCACCACCTTGATGCGGCAGGAGTTCCCAGCAACGCCTGGACAGAGAGGTCCGCAGGCTGCCCCACCGCAGACACCGGCTCCACCTCAGACGGTGGGAAGCGCATGGCGACCACCGCTCCTGCGTCGACCTGGGCGGCGCATCACAAACCGACTCCACCGGCGCCACCACAAGCTCTGAACACGCAGCAAGTCACCGCTGCTACTTTCACGCCAGCTGACCTGCTGCGACGAAAACCCTGCGGAGCTAGGAATCCGCAGCATCTCGCCGCTGTAGCTGTACCCGGAAAGGTTTTAGCAGGTCGCCTCGCCATCTACCCCGCTGTAGACCCAGAATTCGAGCCATTTATTATTATTATTATTATTACCACCACGGGTCTCGGACTCTGCGTCGACTTCCGACACCAGGCCATCACTTGCCGAGACCGGGACCGCTGTCGGTCCACTGCAGTCAGTGAAACGGCTCCTGAACACCAACGCCGGGGCTCATGGAGGCGCCGGCGCGACCACTCCAGGCACCCGACCTGTCCGCGGATCGTAACAGGGACATGATTCCTGACTCATCGGAGCAGTCCCCGCAGTCATTGGCCGAATTCGTGGCCATTCACAGCACACGGAGGGAGGCCTGGCTGAAGGTCATCCTCATCAAAGACGTGCCCGCACTCGCAAGACGCGCAAGACGCCGAAAGAGACGCGCGAAAGGCCTGTCGCGCAATGCTCACGGTTTTTCGTCTAGCGCGGCTGATCCAAGCGCAACGACGAAACGTCGTCACTCAGCGGCAATACGGAAAATACGCCCGCGACAGCTGAGCAGAGCAGGTGTTCATCGTCCAGAACCTGCTGCCGTACGTCATCATCATCATCATCATCATCATCATCATCAGCCTATATTTTATGTCCACTGCAGGACGAAGGCCTCTCCCTGCGATCTCCAATTACCCCTGTCTTGCGCTAGCGTATTCCAACTTGCGCCTGCGAATTTCCTAACCTCATCATCCCACCTGACTTTCTGCCGTCCTCGACTGCGCTTCCCTTCTCTTGGTATCCATTCTGTAACCCTAATGGTCCACCGGTTATCCATCCTACGCATTACATGGCCTGCCCAGCTCCATTTCTTCCGCCTAATGTCAACTAGAATATCGTCTACCCCCGTTTGTTCTCTGATCCACACCGCTCTCTTCCGCACGTACGGCAGCCACACCGCTGCCGTACGTGCATATCTGCAACTGGATAATCGTCGGCGAGACCTGCGACCAGCGCGCTGCTCGCGCGCTGGACGGCTCACCGACGATGATCTCAGTACCTGGACAAGTTGCCTGGTTACTAGCGCGCCGGAAACTCGCAGCGTGGCCGAGTGTGAAGATGAAGTGAACTTGGCCTCGGGCGCTCGCAAAGCGGGCGCGAAGGTAGAAAAAGACGACGAGGCAGAATATAGAACAACCGGCCCAGTAACGGTTGCTTTCTCTGTGTCTCTCTCCTTTACAATATATATATATATATATATATATAAATATATTGGGGGTTTCTTGAAAGTTGCCCTTGCTGGGCCCGACGTAACGGATGCAGGAAAGAGATGACGAACTTTCCTCAAATAAGACATATTTACTGAAAGTTTGCGGCTGACCCACCAGCCGAAAACCTTCAGTAAATATGTGTTAATCCCCAAAACGTTGGTCGTCTTTTCCCTGCATCTGTATATATATATATATATATATATATATATATATATATATATATATATTGTCACGGAGATTCAGAAGTACACGGTCCTTTAATGGCAGGCTCATACGCAATGGCTCGTAACAATATATATATATATATATATATATATATATATATATATATATATATATATATATATATATATAATACACGCTCTTCCAGGCTATCCAGACCCCTCTACCATGTTACCGGCATACTCATACTTCCCACACGTACTTTTTTTGCACTTTGACACTTGTAATGCTAACGCATAAAAAAAAGAAAAAAAATACGCGGACCTGCATCTACGGCTGACAATTCTGTAAGACAATTGTGCCTGAAATCGGGCAGCTTCACGGAAAAGTGAGAAGGCTAGAAAAGGTAAGCTAACATGCCAGAATTTTTTTCGGTTGATTTGCAACGTGTCAGCGACTACTACAGTAAATTAGGAAGATGCGTTATATGGAAAGGCAGTAAGCTATTCTAAATTTCGAATAAATTGCATTCTGTATTATCAGCTGCATTGCATGAAAACAGATGTTACGGAGAAGATATTATTGTACCAGAAGAAAAGACAAAGAAAATCCGAAGTCCCATGACTATTTAATTTGCGTTAAAAATGAACACGAAATACGGGGAAATAAAGTAGTGTACAAAAAATCTGGTTTACGCACTTTGATTTCGCAACACTTCAGGATCCGAGTAAACATTTCGGTATGTTTCTCCTCTGTGAGCACGTGAGTGACAGCGCCCACCTTTATTTTGTGAAGTATATCACCTAGAAAACGACGCCACCCTTTATTAAAGGTAAACTGTTATTTTTGTCAGTTTGATCAATGTATGTTCGTATTTTCTTATGTTTGTATTTTGCTTATATCTGCAAAATAGCAGCCACACACAAGATTACAATGTGACAAGATGTATATAGAAGACATACAAGATTGCTTGGTCATCCGTCGGCTTTTCTGCACCACCGAGAAGCTCCTATCCTAATACTGACCGTAAGTATATTATACCGAAAAGAACGTAATAGTTATATATCTTTGAAAATATTTATCTGCGCAACCATCGTATCCAATGCTTCCAGGCGTACACATTCATCCCCAATTTTGAGTAAGGTGACAAACCAGGAATGGCATTCTCTTCGAAACACAATCACGGGTGTTCGATCTGTTTTTGGTTGGGTATGTTCCATTGTCCTAGTCAAACGAAGCCCCGTGCATTAACCCGGACACCATAGCAGAACTTTGAATCAGTCGTTTATTTCACAAGAGCGAGAGAGGAAAGGACGCGAGGTTAAACAGATGCGAATTCCCGGTTTGGTACCCTGCACTGGAGTGGGAGAATTAGGGCTTAGAAAGAGGGGGAAAAGAGAGAGAGAAAAAAAAACAGGAAAGGTGTTCCAAGTACAGGCGTTCATCCAGGCCGGTCGTTGTCAAGAAGTGAGTAGGGTTTGCACGGCCTCCTGATGCGACTTTACGACAAACGCTTTGCACAGGCAACCAAGTCACGCATGGGTTCAGCCTTTCTACCTTGAAGATTGCTTAGCTTCCATTTGTAAGACTGCACTGATATTTCTGTTCCATTAGCAAATTTCGACCCAAGCGTGTGCGGCAACCTTTCATATCAACAAAGCTGAAGTTCCACTACAGCCTTACATTCGCGCTTGATGAGCAAATTTGATTGACAACAGCCCGTGTTCGCAATGATAGTGCCTTCCTCCCTCCCTCCCTCTCCTTCCTTTCTTTGCACCTCTTAGCCACCTTTCGCCCGCGTAGGGTAGCAGACCGGACGTTCGTCTGGTTGACCTTCTTACTTTTCCTCCTCCTCCTCCGTGTTCCGATAGACTTGAAATAACTGTCACAAGTCTTGTCTTATCTAAGCATACGCCAATACATGAAACTTGCTCCCTTACCTTCACCCCACAAACAATCCGATGAAACCAAAGTGGCTCCCGTCAACGGGACGCCGCACACAGCGACGAAACTCTCTATAGAGTTGTCGACATGCACGTAGACTCTGTCACCCTTGTCAACGCCTTGACGCCGGTACCAAGCCGCACAAAGCCTTAATTTGTCCCGCAGTTCCAAATACGTCACCTTGTCATGTCCGCATATCTGCGGGAAAGATGTAAGCAACAGTCACCGCATTGAAATTGTACCGTTGTGACAGTTTAGTGGTTTCATATCGCAGCAAGAAATAGATCAATAAACTGACACAGGGACATAAGTCTAATTAATGACCGCGAAAAGCGGCATGTCAAAGGGTTAGGCTAATTTTGCTCTTGTTTCTAAAATCTCATTGTTTTGTAAGGCACGAAGGCGAAAGCGTTAAGTGGCTCGTTGTGCGATGGCCTTGATAAATATGCGGTGTATGGGCGAGTGGTACAATAAAAAAAGAAATCTGCAGTTTCGCCCGAAAGTCCAATCATCGATTGCGACAGCAAGTTAGTAAACAGCTATACGAACTAAGAATAATAGTTTATTCACGCGTATATACTTGCAAACACCCACTTACTAACTAAATTAAAAAGCTTGCTGTCAGCGAGCAAAAGCAAAACATGAATACATCACACTCGATGTCCGTGAATTTCATTCATCCATCCCCCAACATTTACGCCTTATCCATCTGGTATGGGTGCCTGGGCACATGGGGCTCACTTTAAACGAATCTGCAGACGCACTAGCAGCGGCATCTCTTAACGGCCCGGTACTGAGGATCCTAAGACCTTCGGCATACGTCACTTCTGCGAGATTTAAAAAAAATTTCTGTCAAAGAAGTACAGGCCAAATCATGTGTACTCAATAACACCGATTTTCAGCACCTTGGGTTTCCTTGGCACAGCAGATGGTGTTTAACAAGAAAATTTGAGGTGTCGTTTACTAGAATGCGTTGCCGAATACCAAGGCTTAATTTCTATACCCATAGGTCTGGTTTGGCGCCTTCCCCTCAATGCTTTTATTGCAATGAACCCGAAACTATGGATCATTTCTTTACAGAGTGTCGTAGATTCACCATGCATAGAAAACGACTTCTAGAAGGTCCCCTTCGCCAACTTGGATTGAAAATTACGTTACCTATCATTCTATCTCTGGGGGCGTCGGCACTAGGACACTGTAATAGGAACGTATGTGATGCCATATTTGATTTTGTAATGGAAACAAAGAGACTGCCATGCTAATTTTTTTAAGACAACAAAAATATTTGCTTCAAATTTTAAGATGCTATAGCATGAAAATTAATATTAACGATTATAATTCATTGATTATCTCATTCTTAAGTAATATAATCCCATTTAGGTATCCTTCATTTTTCTTCCCACTGCCACCCGATTCATGGCCAATCCCCCGTAGTGGGTTGTGCTATATATACAGGCACCAAACCAAACCAAACCAAACCGCGAGCACTCGCTGTCAAAACCGCGGCGTCAGGAAGCACGGCAGCAGCAGCGAGCGAAGTGACCTTTGTGCTACGGATCTCTTCAACGCAAACTGAGCGACGAGAACATGCACCGTACGCAGTTGGTGCCGGAGTAAAACGCCACCCTTCCCCCCCCTTCCCTACCGCGCTTCCTCTCCGTTTCCCTCCTTGCGCGAGCGAGATTCAGCCGCGGTTGTCGGTTCCCCCATGCGCGCGGTCGCGAAATACGCAGTTGCTGTTTGAGAACAACGCGCCCCTCCCCTCCCTCAACCCCCCCCCCCCCACACTACTTTTCGCGCGACGGAAGATGGCGCAATTCCAGTCAACTTCCCTCTCCTACGCGCCCCAGATTGAGCCGCCACCATCGGCCCCCCTCTTGCGCTTTCACCCGCACATACAGCATACGACGCGCGGCGACGGTGTTGTCGCCCTTGGAGTTTATACTAAACATCACGGCGACAGCAGAAATGCGCTTGGGGTATGCTATAATTGCTATCACAATACACTACGGGATCTGCGAGCGAGCGGCGGGTGGAGAGGGGAACGAGCTGTGCGCGCAGACACAAAAATAGGTGTTGCGTCACTGACCTCACGTGGCGCCCGCGGCGGTTGTGGCGACAGTCGACTGTGAGGCGAGAGATACGGCGATGGAGGTCGATCGCCCATTTTGGGCCTAGTGGATTGCGTGGTAGGCATCGGATGTACGCTACTGCCGAGGATGTTCGCCAAGCGAGAAACGAGGTGCGACGTGCGATTCGGCGAGAGCAAGGCGTTCGACCACGAGTGCTGCTTTTCCTTGCTAGGAGAGTGTCACGTAAAGTCGAAGAGAAACATCGTTGGCGCGAGACTGACACCGCTATGCGAGCGGGCGAAGCCGCAGCTAAGCGTCGGAAACCACTCGAAGAAGCCGAACTGCGAAAGCTGCAACGTCCCGTTTTCGGATTTTTTCAAGATTGAGCTTCAAAGCACATGTCGTGCAGACTCAGACGTTGATTTACTTCTGTATAGATACGATCTAAGCAGTGTATGTACTGTGATGTAGGAAAGGCTATGAAGCAAGGATAACAAGAAGTACACGCGTATTTATCTATGCTTGGTTGTGGCATGTTTTCACCACACATGCGCAGCGCAATGCCGCGCATAGCACCGCTAGTTTAGGTTTGGTTTGATGTGGCTTCAATCTTTTCATGGCGCATAACTTTGAAGATTCCTCAACAGTAAGACAGAATTAGAAAAAGAAAGCATTTAGAACCGAATAGAAAGCCCCGGTACAGTTGCTTAGTTCATTTATTGACATCCTCTAACATTGCAAAACAGTGCACTATACTCGTCGACAGCTTTTCTTGACAGCACTGTGGAAGCTACAGAGCCGAAGCGCCTGCATGCGCGCGCACCAGGAAATAGTACCTATTTTATTTTCTGATTCTAAGAGTTACTTGGCCCGAATAAATAAAACTTTCTTAATTATAAATATAGAACAAGTATGGGAAGTTGTTCATGGGAAAAAAAAGTTATCGTGCGCCTTAACTTTTTTTTCTTTTTTATTTCTTGGACGGCACCTAAAGTCCCTATACAAGAAAAGTACCGCCATCTACTCTTTCCTCCGCCGCCTCCTCTCATAAAGCGCTTGCTTTTTTCTTTACTTTTTGCTTGCGAAAGCCAAGTCGACGGTGGCGCACCTAGAAAGTCCACGTTGTAGCTACCGTATTGTAGCTTTCTGGCCGGGCGTGCGCCGCCGCCGCCGCCGGCGACTGCGGCTGCGCAGAGGACTTTCAACATGGTTCTGAGGCGGAAAAAAAGAAAATATAAAGAAGTGAAAAGCGCGCGCTATCATCGTCCAATCGGAGATACAGGAGAGAGAGAAACGGCGTTTATCAACGGATGGCGGTACTTTTCTTTTATAGGGACTTTAACGGCACCACGTTTTCCGCACCGCCTGCTGGTTGCTCTCGCAGTAAACATGGCGTCCCCGGTGCTGTCGACGAATTCTATGTGCCGGACTGTCGCCGAGCTCACCGGAGTGAGCATGCGAACGGTAACTCGAATCAAGGCTGAAGCTCTGCGGGCCCCACTCTCCTCTGGAAAGCTTAAGAAAATGGATTTCTCGGGTGAAGCTGGGAAGCGCATGACCGCCAAGACCGAGGCTGCTGCGTTACGACACGTTTGCGTTGGCAGCATTGCGGCGCAAAGTGCACAGCTGTCTTATGCGCAATGAACTGCCTACGTCCGAGAAGCTACGCAACGAGGTGATCAGCGACCCTGACATGGACAGCCGACGATCAGCACTCGCACGATGCAACGAATGCTGAACGACTTGGGGTTCGTCTTCCGAAAGAGAAAAAGGAATTCCGCATTGCTCGAGAGACACGAATCGTTGCTTGGCGTCGAAAGTACCTCCGAACAATCCGAGAAATGCGGAGGCAGCAGCGGAAAGTTCTGGCGTTCTTTAAATTTCTGCAAACTTTCGTTGCGCGTGCTTGTTGGTAAAAGTGTAGACGCGAATGGTGAGCATGCGTGTGTACCTAACGGTGAGCGAAAACGAGAGGTATGCTTTGCATCAGTGATCGCCAAACGTGTGCTGTTTACGCGAGTGATCGAAAGCCTTACATAGTCCTAACTTAAGTCGCAGCGAAATTCCCCAGTAGAATAAAGTAGCTGTTCATGTTAGCGCTTGTACGGTGGAAAATAGTAACAGCCGAGGATGCGATGATCTGTGCCGAAGATGTAACTGAGCGTTTCGCTATTGCAGAATTTCCCGTCGCATTGTTTCAGAAGATTTACTGCCTTTTTTTCCGCGTGGGAGCAAGGAATCTAAATGACTTGACGAATAGAATAGCTAATTTTATTCAGCGAATATACTGTGCACATAATTGGGGATGTGGTTTCATTAGCTTTTATGAGCAGCCTGAAACATGTTTTGTAAACATTCGCTTTAGTCTTTCTCAGGGGAAGTTTTGCCTGCTCATCTTTGTTATATGTATGCACATGGGTTTTGTCAGTGGATTCTTCGCGCAGTAACTGAGGCATAACCTTGAAACCTTGAATCAAGGCCGCTGGTTTATTAATGGGCTGTTGCCAGTAAAGGTAAGCTCTTAGCTATACGACCGATTTCTTTTCTTTTACACGACCATATACTACCTTGATGAGACCTGGGTAAACGTTGGCCACACTAAGGAGACCGCATGGACAGACACCAAAGGCCTCTCAACAGGTCTCCGTGCACCGAGCGGTAAAGGAGGACGCCTAATTGTTTTGCATGCTGGCAGTACGGAAGGCTTTGTTGATGGAGCCACCCTAGTGTTTCGTGCCATGAAGGGCGCTGGTGAATACCACACAGAAATGGATGTTCCGCGTTTTCAAAAATGGTTTGTTGAACAGTTGCTATGAACATCAAGCCACGCAGT